>NC_056739.1:1163030986-1163258486 GCF_019279795.1 Protopterus annectens
TTTCAAACAATAATTCCTGCTGTACATGGATATCTCATTAAAACAATAAATATGGAAGAGGAGATAGATTAGCACCAATAACTGTCCCATTTTTAATGACAGGATATAGCTTTTTCTTCAGCATTATAACCATTTATGAGTAATGAGAAACCTGTAAAAAAACAGATGATTAGTACCTCACTAGAACAAGTAAATCAGACACAGAAAGAGAGACCCCAGGATTGTTAGATATATATATACTACCAGTACTATCTGGGCGACATCAGTGAACCCAGTAGATGACTGTGATATTTTACAGTTCAGAAGTATGATAAAGCTGTATAGAGCAGCATTTCATTAAAGCCTCAACATCATGCCACTGAATCAAACACTATAGTAGTTAGAACTAATTGTGCTAGTGTTTCCCCTTATCAACCCATGCAGTGCTCATGCATCTACTAACATGTACATGCACACACACGCACAGACTGACACTCGTACACTCGCATGCACACATACAAATAGACAGTCACATACACTCACAAACATCCAGACAGCTGCAATGATGCCCTTGGCCTAGTGGGACTAACCCAGTCAACAAAATGCAAATAAGTAAATAAATAAACACACAAGTGTATGCTCATGAGGCGTTGCAGTATTTTCCCCTTGTGGTGTGGACAACCCCACTCTTGTCATAGGATGTAGCAGGTGCAAGTGGCCAAAAGATCGTGTACAACTTTTTCACTATGCACCCCACCTAGCATGGTACACCTATTCTTTGAGTCACTCTACCCTGATATTTCTATGTCAGCAAAAATTTTCAGTGTACAGCACATGGTTAATTTGGATTTATTTGCATGAGGCCTATATACCAGCGAGATGACTACTGCACTACAGGTAGATACCTTTGTACTGCTGTACTGATACAGAGGTCTCTGAATCACTCAGGCACAGAGCACTGTGCAGTTCACCTTTGAGGAGGATTGTGCAGTGTCTTATGCTTTTGTGAACCTTGACCAATATCAATAAAAAATCTCTGTTAGAAAATAACATCTATTTCTTTTCTTTCTAATGGCTAACTTCAAACATCATAATTGCAACTTAATTAAAACAAAATAATGAATGTGGAATTACAGGTAAAGAATTGCAGATGATCCGGAAATGAAAGATTCTTCACAGAACTTTATAAAGAAGAAAGGAGATGTTGAAAATTAAATGAAACGAGAAAAGGAAGTAGAAGATGAAAATCATAGAACAAAAACACGAAAGAATGATAAATTAAAAGTGAACACAGGGAGTGAAATAGGAAGACTAGAGTGGGATACTGTAAAAGTGGATAGTGATGAGAATAATGAATATAAAATTAGAAGAAACAGAAAGAGAGGATTGCTGAGGCTTGCATTTTTGCCAGAGATCTGGAGTGAATATGAACTAAAGCCAATGCATCCACTGTGTTCAACAAAAAATAAGTATATTTTAAGCTTGCACTGCACTTTTTAGAACTGTATTTTGCTTATTTGGTGCTTAATTTTTGCTGTTTTTACTGCTGTGAGTGTTTTTTTTTCCAGTATTTGAATTTCTAGTACTTCTGTATTTCGTAGCATAGACTAGATTCAGATTTGCTGAATCTAGGCTGTTTGGTATTACTTGAGCACTAAAACCAGCCATCCTACATTAAGAAGGACCTCCTGCAACTTGTGGCAGAAGAGTGTAGACCAGGACCCATCTGAGTTGGGGATTGCCAGAAACAGGCTCAGTTTTGGGTTTTATTATTGGTTAATTTGTGCTAAAACTGTTTAAACTTGCTTGTGTTTAAGCCCCGCATTTGTGCATAGCTGCGCACCATGCTGTGGGTTTAACACTGCTGTGCATTGATGCAAATGCTTAGAAACACAATTTTCCCTTGATATCTGATAGAGAACCCTCCTTAACGCCACTGCCTCTCTGTGCGCAACACAGTTGCTCATTGCTACCTAGCGAGCAACTCAGTTGCGCATTCCAAGGCGTTGATGCAGTCTTACACCTTTAGTCCTCCACAGAAGTGCCACCTTTTTAGTCTCTCAAGCAAACCCCAGTCCATCTAGCTCATCCCCACTAGTTGCTACAATATATACTTACCATAATGGATGGACAGTTTCCCACCATTTCTCCAGCCAACCTGATTGACATGGGCATCCTGAGACAGTGTAGTAATTGCCTCATGTATACTGACAGCCACTTGCTCCTAAAGCAAACAATCACAGCATGTTAAGAGATGCAAATTAGAATCGGTCCTCTCACATAACAATATACAAGACATACAACAAGTTGTCAGCATACACAACTCCCCTCTCACACAAGATAAGGCCAAGACACAAACTCTCATAACTAGAGGTACTCACTAAGAGCCTAACAAAAGAAACAGAGACCACCCAAGCACAAACAACATACACATACTGGTAGATGAACAGAATCCAACGCTACACATAACAATGCACATATCAGTGTTTCAAAATTAAGCCCCTAAGGCAAAACACCTCAAACCTAATGTTCAGGTCATAGATGACTCAGTAGTGAGACACACAGATGTCCCCCTCACCAGGTTGAACAAGGAGAAGGTCACAGTCAGCTGCCTGTCAGGTGCCAGGATCAGTCAAATCATGCATGCACTCAAGTCGCCCAGCAACAAGTACCGTTATGACTCTGTCAAAGTACATGTTGGCGTGAAAGGCTTGAGATGTACCTCTCTGGACTATATGAAGAGAGATATGGCTGAACTCTAAGATTATGTCTCCCAGGCAGGTATGTTTCTAGCCCTAAGCAGCATTCTACCTTCACTTAGGATGATGCTACAATATAGGCAAAAAAATGATTGATTTCAATAACTGAATTAGCTTCACTCCAGGGGGATCCAGTATCTGTCTGCCTGGGAAGACATGGTCAACTGCCCACACTGCTTTGCCAGAGATGATTTTTACCTGTTTCCTCAAGGCTTTTGGATACTGAAAAAGATATTTGCCTCCCCCATAGTGCCTTTTTTAGGCAATGTCCAAACAACAAAACTTCCAACATAAAGAAATCCAATAAAGACAAACTCAGGGTCATGCTGCTTAATGCTAGGAGCTTAAACAGTAAACTGCACTCCCTGGAAGCACTACTCACCTTGGAAGATGCTGACATCTGTGCAGTCACTGCAACTTGGTTCAAGGCTGCTGATAGCACCCCAGCCATACAAGGGTACAATGCCTTTCACATGTTCAGACCCCAAAACAAGCATGAAAGAATCAGAGGAGGAGGTATATCCATCTTCATTAAATCCAAACACACCTTGAGACTGGTGAAACAGTACAACTCTCTTGAGCTACTCCAAGTCCAATTAACTATAGGTATAATACCCCTCCACATCATTGCTAGCTACAGGTCCCCCACCATGAACCAGGAGAAGCACACTGCCTATCTGGACTTGCTAGAGTCCTTCAGTATACAGCCAAACACCTTGGTCATGGGAGATTTCAACTATCCTTCCATCGACTGGGCGACTTACATGAGCACAAACATGACTGCTATGAGGTTCCTGGACTTTTTTAATTCAAATGTCCTGGAACAGTTTGTCCGCACCCCACAAGGGGCTCAAATGTCCTAGACCTAGTGCTCACCAACATGGGGTGTTACTTCACTACCCCCTGTGTGTTGCCCTCCTTGGTAAGATCAGTCCATAAATCTGTCTTGTTTGAAGTAAAGATCAAATCTGACACCCCCGCAGGAGTAAAAAAAAAAACTGAAAATTTTCTCCAAAGCAAACTATTGCCTACTAAGCAATGGTATGAAAAGTTTCAAAGCCCCTGCCAACATAGCCAACAATTACTCCTATGCAGAGGAATGCACAAATGCCCTATACAACCACTTAAACAAATAATTGACTCAGCTGTATGCAACAGGAACAAAACCAGGTCTTGCCAAGAAAACAAGCCACCCCGGTAGACTGCAAGTATAAATAACCTGTACAACAAAAGAAAGAAACTGATATGTAAGAACTGGAGGGAACTTACTCAACAAAGGAAGAATACCATCCACAGTTTGAACAAGCAAATCAGATATCTTGTTTAGTCCTCTAAGGCTAGCTATGAGTCTAAATTAGCATCCCTAGCTAAAGACTGTCATAAGGCATTCTTTAGCTATGTCCGAAACCTAAAAAGGAATACCCAGCTCTTTGCCGAACTTGTAGTGGACTGTACCACTCACACTGAACCTGAGGAAACTGCCAACCTTCTAGCCGACATATTTGGCAATAACTTTACCAACCTGTCCCCACTAGACATGCCCCAAAGCATTCTAACACCAGTCCTCTACCGAGTACAAGCACTCTCTAAGATCAAAAACATGGCCTCTATGGGACCAGATAACATTACAGGCTGCTTACTAAACAATCTAAAACAAGCCCTAGGAGAACCCCTCAGCACTCTCTTTAACCACAGCCTGAGAACTGGCTTTGTCCCAGCAGAGTGAAGAACAGCAACAATAATCCCCTTTTACAAAGGGGGTCCATCAATTCACCCTAGGAACTATCGACCCATAAGCTTAACCAGCCTTATCTGCAAGGTCTTGGAAAGAAAAAACTCTCCCAGCTGGTGATTAATCCATACATTACTAGATGGGTAGGAAACTGTCTCACTGACAGAATGCACACTGTCAAAGTTGGGGAGTCCACCTCCACCAGTAGACCAGTTACCAGTGGGGTACTACATGGATCTGTGCTGGGCCCTCTACTGTTTAGAATCTATTTCTCTGAAGTCCAGGTAAAGGTAGATGGCCTGTGGCTTACCAAGTCTGCAGATGACTGTAAATGGGGTGCAATCAAAGAGTCCCCCAATGATGTTAACATATTACTGAAAGGGCTGACACAGACAAATGATTGATGTCAAACTCATGGACTAAAACTAAATGCAAATAAATGCCTCATTATACTGTTTGGCAAAGATGTAGCTCCTGCTAATTATGATACAGATAGCTCAAACTCAGTGGTGCGAGACTTGGGAACACAGGTTGATAGCAATCTAAACTTCGATTACCATGTGTCCGTAGTGGTAAGACAAGCATTCTACATTGTGCATCTCATAAATAAGGGCATCGCATACAAGATGAGGGAGGTGATAGCTCCACTGTACTCGACCCTTATCAGACCATTAATTGAGCACAATGCTCCCTTCTGTATGTACCTCACCAGACACCTGCAGCAACTGGAGAGACCACAGAGGTTTCTAACCAAGAGAATCCAGGACCTCCAAAACATGACATATATGGAAAGACTGAAAGCCCTGTCAGTGTACTCTGTATCATACAGGATGCTGAGAAGGTAACCTGTGCCTGACCTACAGAGCAGTCTCATACCCTGCCCTAATGGAAATGCTGCACATCCGCAAATCAAATGGGACAAGAATAACTCGCTCCAGGGATCTCAACCTAACCTGTGACATTAACAATTCATGGTGGAGAGACAGATATATCTCCCAGCAACTGCCACTCTTCTGGAATAAGCTCCCACTACATGTGAAGCAGACCACCTCAATGACCCAATTCAAGCGCAATCTTGACAATTGGATGGGTGATTGTAAATTCACCCTGGAGCTGGCACCTATGTCCTTCATGAATAGGGGCAGTTGGTGCTGATCGCCGAATCGCTCTGCTAACAAGGACCATCTAACTATGGTCAATAAGAGTACTCAGGTTATTACACAGCTAGGCTTGTAAAGGCCCTAGGGCCATTAGCCTAGAAACTTCCTATAAACCTATAAAGACGTCACAGTAGCATTAGCTGCATTGGGGGGGGGGTGTGCTGGTGGAGTTTAGAAATAGACCATGGGGCAACTGGGCATTAGGCTTGGTTTAGTTCATGGCCATGATGTTAGAGAAAGACTTTTATCAGGGTCTTCCCTTTTTGGCCTACCTTTTAATGATAAGGGATGCACAGCACTTGGGGGGGGTGGCATTTGGTTATGGTATAATAAGCATTTCCAAAGGCTGAGGGCAATAAAAAAGTATTGTTTATGGGAATGCAGATATGCATTAGCTAGGGACAATGACTGATAAGGTAGGAAGTGTAAGAAGACTAGTTCAGGAAGAGGAAGAGTGTAGGAATAGGGTATTTTAGGTATTAAATGCAGGCATATATAATTTGATGGTGTGTATGTTAGCATATGCCTGTTCATTTTGTGGAGCCCCCCCTGCAGACTTTCCTTCCGGCAGAAAGATTCAGGGTAAGGAGCCCAAGGGCAACAAAATAGGGCAGGTAGGGTATCTGGCTGTAAGAGGAAGACGCAGTTCTAGAGGTTTAAGGAGCTTGGTGTCATTTGTAGGGGGCCAGAGGAGTGGCCTTTGCATTCCCCTATCAGAATTTATAGGCCGATTGTCAGATTTTAGATCTAGTCCAAGGAAGAAATAGCTTGGGAATTATTTAGGGATTTTACATGGGGATTTTCTATTAGATTAGGTGCGGAGGGATGTGTTCAGGTATGCAACAATTTGCATCCAGTCAAAGGCAACAAGGATATTGTGCAGCTTTTGCTGGAAAAGGAAGTAAGGGCCATAGGATGGGCTTAGTCCCAAACAAGAAGTCAGAGGAACACAATCTCATTCATCACTTGCTATTTTCAAAGGGTTATTTGGTGAATGATCACACTGTCATATTGCTAGGGATGATGATATTAAAGTGCAGGGTGCTTCATTGGATGATGCAGTGCAGTAAACATGTGGCTTGGATGGTTAAGCTAGAAACTGAGGTAGCATTTCTTTCATTGCCTATTATGAAAAAATTGGGGCCTTGTTAGGGATGAGCTTGTGGGATAAATTTTATTTTGATAACACCTTGTGCATGAGGTGTTCATTATTGTGTGTGAAACCTTTGTTAAGTTAATTTCAGCTTTACAATGTATGCTGAAGCAGAGCATAACTGGTCAAAAGGCAGTGCCTGACCTAAATGATGACTTGTGAAGGATGTAAAGGAGTGCAGGAAGAGGTGCAGAGTGTTTTTAAAACTGTGTAAGGAAATGGCACAGTGCCATTAGCACAAGATTGGCAAGAGGGTCCAGTGACTGTGCTAACATTCTTAGGTTTAGCCATAGATGTGTCTCTGGATTTAAGTCAGTTACCTGAAGATAAGCTGGTTAAGTTGCAAAATAAGATAGGAAGCATGTTGGGCAGAGAAAAACTTAAGAGTCAATCAAGGATATAAAACTGTTGCTTGGATTACTGAATTTTGCATGCAGAGCAATTGGACCAGGTAGGCCATTTATCAGGTATTTAGCAATTTGTTAACAGAAGAAAGGAAGAAGGAAAACGCATCTCAGAGTTAGGATGTCTAAGAGAGTGAAATAAGATTTACTTATTTTGGAATAAGCTTTTTGCACATTTTAATGGCATGGCTATGTGGCAAGAAGACAGGATATCTTATGATGCTTTGTAGTTGTTTACTGATACAGCAAGTAATCCAGGGATAGGTGCTTATTTTAAGGGGAATTGGTTCATGGCATCTTGTCTACAGGCCTAGTCCTTTAAATTGAGCAAGGATATTACTTTTTTGGAGTTGATACCCATTTCATTGGCAAAAGTGATGAGGATTTTTTTAATTCAGTCAATGAGGTAGTAGTATGTTTTTTTTTTTAAAGATCTGAATATCAGACAGGGTCCAGAGGTTACCGAAAAAGCAGGTTTTGCAGTCTTTGAAGATTAATTTATCAATTTCTGCTAAGTATGCCCCAGGTAAACTGAATATAATTACTGATAGCTTACCTCATTTCACTTTTTCAGGTTTCTCGCAATAGCCCTGGAAGCAGAACTTTTGTCAGAAAAGGTGCCTAAGGAAGTCTGGGAAATTGGTAAGGTATAGCAGTGTGGTTGATACAGCAGTCATGGGTCAATTCTACCATGAAGACTTACAGTTCAGCTTTGTTGTTAGGGAGAGAGGCTGGTGGGATGTTAAATGGTGTACAGGTAAGAGTTAGGTGATTAAGTACATGCAGTGCAGGTTCATCTGGTGACACCGATGTGGCAGTGAAGTTCATAGGGTGGAGAGATCCCAAGAAACATTGGTTAATAAAGAGAATGATGGAAGGTTGGGAGAGTGTGCGAGGATAAGCAGTTGAAGGAAGGTTGCCTACAGAAGCCAACTGTTGGAGGCTGGACTTAAATATTTGCATAAGGTGTCATCTTCTATTGAGGGGTATGTTTTGTGGGCCACCTTAGCAATTTTTCTCCATGAAGGGGCATATATGAGTAGTGAATTGTTGATATCTCTTACATGTTCAGACTTGTGTATTACATATGGGCCAGTCCAGCTTAGGTTGAGTAAGTCCAAGACTGATCAAGTAGGTAAAGAACAGCAGGTGGTTTTGGAGAGAACTAGGGATGGTTTGTTGTGTCCAGCGAGGAGGGCACTGTTGTGATGAAACCCATTTTTATTTTTCAGGAATATGGGTATAGTTCTTCTTTTTTGGATAGTACACCAGAGCAGCCTAGGCCATTTGATGTGGTACTGAAAAAAGCACTGAGGTGCCAAAGGATTGTAGAGGGTAGTCGTTTAGTCATAATACACATTTGATTTCATTGCTGGTTTATTTGCTGAGGATTTATTTTGTTATTTTAAAGGTTTGGGGGTTTGTGGATACTTTGTTTGTTTTGCAGAACACAATGCTATCCTGATAAAAGTACAGTTGTGTAAAATCTTACTATAATAGTAGGTGCACTTCTCTTCAGAATTCTCCATTTTAGGGATCTCCTGTCAAGGACAGTCCAGTGTCTGGCCAGTATACTAAACCCTGTAGATCTTCTTTGTGCCTTATGTTACACATACACTTCCCATTCAGGATGTAAGGCATAAAGGAGACATAAGGATGCAGTTACCCAGAACTGAATTACCCCAGTAGAGAACACTCTCCATTGGACAAAAGTGGCTATGCACACCCAGAAGAAGAAAATGCAGAGAAAAAGGGGGTACTCTCAGGCAGGAGGGTAACCAAAACAAAGCCCAAAAGAAAAAAAGGGGGGTGGAGGGATGGATCGAATACTGCAGCACTGAAGAGATGGACATCTACTATTATGGTAAATTTACACAATTGTACTATGTCCTTCTATATCAGTGTTGCAGCATTCTTTACCTTAAGGAGTACAAACGCTCAAGAAAAGGACTGGGAGGTGGAAGGTTGGGAAGAGACCTAAACAAACCCATGCAGAATGGCTCCTGTATAACCTGCTCTTGGCCTGGAAACCATGTCCAATTTATAATGTTTAGTAAAGGTATGCACTGAAGACTAAGTAGCAGCTTCAAGGATGGAATTAGTGCCCAACCCCTGGAAGAAAGCACCAGAAGATGCAACAGCTCTAGAGGAGTGAGCTCTAATGGAGGTAGACAGACACTTGCCATGAAAAGAATAACAAAAAGAAATGGCCTTAGATATTCAGGAAGAGATGGTTTGCTTAGAAACAGCCAAACCCAATACCCTGGAATGAAAATAAACAAAAAGCTGGTCTAACTTATGAATGGCCTTAGTTTTATCGAAATAATACTTGAGGAAATCCAAGGTATGTAGGTCCCTCTGACTGGCAAGACTGAGGAGCAGGAAAAAAGTATGGGAGTTTTACGGCCTGATTCAAAGACAAGTCCTTGACAACCTTGGGCATAAAAGAAGGATTAATACAAAGGGACACACTGTCTCTGTGAAGAAACACAAAAGGAGGGATGACCATAAAGGCCTGAATCTCAGAAACTCTTCAAGCAGAGGTAAGAGCAAGCATCAAGACAGTCTTCCATGTACAATTTTTCCAAAAAGCTGAATATGCAGTCTCAAAAGAAGCCTGAGTAAATTTTTCTAAAACAAAATTAAGGTCCCAAGGAGGAGGAATAGGCTTCCTTGGGGTCCTAAAATGCAGGATGCCTTTAAGAAACTGTTTGACCTCAAAACAAGAAGCCAAAGGAGGTTTCAAGGGCAGACAGGTAGAAATAGCTGACAAATAGGCCTTTACAGAAGAATAGACCAAGCCAGACTGGAGCAGCTCACACAAGTAAGAGAGAACCAGAGGAACCCCCACTGAAAAAGGGACCTGCTTATGAGCATGACACCAGACAGAAAATCTCATCCATTTGGACATATAAGATTTTTTGGTTGAGGGTTTCCTTGCCTCCTGTAAAACCCTGAGTACAACCTCAGAAAAGAGGTACCTAAAAGGGATTAAAGCCCTATCATCCACAATGTCAGTTGAAGAATGGAAAAGTGAGGATGGATGAGTGACCCCTTGACCTGAGTGAGGAGGTCCAACCGGTGAGGTAAGTTGTGGTGAGTGCCCCTAGATACTCATTAACAGTGGGAACCAGTGCTGTGTTGGCCAAAAAGGAGTCACTAGCAAGATTGTTGGGAGTCCAGCTGAATCTTCTGCAGGACTCTTTGAAGTAGGGGAGGGGGAGGGAAGGCACAGAGAAACATCCCCTTCCAAGAAAAGAAAGGGCATCTGTCTTCCACATCAGATGGCATGGCACTCTGAAACAGAAAGAATGGAGCTGCTTGTTCAGAGGGGAGGCAAAAATATCTACCTGAGGAATATTCCATCAATGGACTCTGTCCGGAAACACATTTCTGTGAAGCATTTATTTGTGAGCGTATGTTCTGGACCTGCTCAGAGAATCTGCCACTAGATTGTATTCTGAAGGAATATACATCACCTGAAGTGTTAACTGATAACAGAGAGACAGATTCCAGGCCTGAAGAGTTGTTGATATAGTCTGACTTCTGATGGGGTGGTGGGCAGAGACCTTGAACTTTCTGGTGAGCACAGGAAGCTCCCCACCCAATTGTTTAGGCATTGGTGAACAATTATTGAGAAAGATCCAGACACTGAATGGGCAGACCTGGTTTAAGGGTAAGTTGCTGAATCCACCACTCGAATTCCCAATTTACACAAGGAAGGAGAGGCACTCGGAAATGCTGAGGGTGGCAACGCTGAAGCCAAACTGACCTGAGGCACCAGAGTGAATCTTCTGAATATGCAGTCTGGCAAGAGGGAACACTGGAATAGAAGACGCCATGAATCCCAGGGCTTGAAGATACACTCTGGCTGAAATAGCAGGAAGAAGAAGAAGGAGAAGATGAGACGGAAAGAAAGCTGTCAAGGACAAAATGCTTGAAGGTGGAAGGCAGGCCAACATTGGCACTGTCTGAATCCTGTGACCCAGATGCACATGATCCTGAGAGGGAGTCAGAACAGAGTTTTAGAAGTTGATAACGAACCCCAGACTTTGAAGGAGAGATGATGATCTCCACACCCAGTACCAGAAAACTGGGAGAAGGCATCTGAAGCAAAAAGCTGTCTAGATAGGGAAAAAATGAATGCCTTGAAACCTGCACAAAGCAATCACAGAAGCTAGGCATTTTGTGAATACCCTTGGGGCAGTAAAGACTCCAAAGGGCAAAGCAGAGACCTGAAAATGAGAGGAAGAAACAGAAAAAAATAAATCTTTTCCTTTAAAGAGAGTGTATATGGATATGAAGGTAAGCATCCTTCAGATCCAAGGACACCAGAAATGCCTGGGGTAGTAAAACAGAAAACAGGGTTTGAAGAGCAAGCTTCCAAAAAGAAGGAATGTTGAGAAAGGTGTTGAGCAAGGAGAGATCCAGAATAGGTCTCCAAGTGCCCCCCTTTTGAGGAATCAGGAACTTTCTGGAGTAAAATCCCTTTCCTACTTGGGAAGAAGGGACAGGTTGAATAGTTCCCTGGTCCACCAGGACCCCAAGGACATTTGAAAAATAAGGAAGTAGCTATAGAGGAGGTTGCGGAATCCCTGCAAAAGGAGGGAGTGGATTGTATGGGTTGTTTTTGTAATGTCAGTGCATTCATATAATGTTGCTCTTTGCTGGAACTGAACAGCAAGCTAAGTATGTCCATTAAATAATGCCATCTGTAGTAAGCCTGAATGAATGAAGCCTGTTCCAAAGAAGGGGCAATCTCTAAGACACATACAGTGGATACAAAACGTGTACACACCCCTGTTAAAATGCCAGGTTTTTGTGATACAAAAAATAAAACCACAATAAATCATTTCAAAACTTTTCCCACTTTTAATGTGACCTATAACCTGTACAATTCAATTGAGAAACAAACAAATCTGTTAGTGGAAAAAATATAAAAAATAAAAAATGTACAATACGCTGGCTGCATACGTGTGCACATCCTTAAACTAATACTTTGTTCTGGCACCTTTTGATTTAATTACAGCAGTCAGTCTTCTTGGGTAGGAGACTATCAGCATGGCACATCTTGACTTGACAATATTTGCCCACTCTTCCTTGCAAAAGCGCTCCAAATCTGTCAGATTGCAAGGGCATCTCTTGTGTACAGCCCTCTTCAAGTCACCCTACAGATTTTCTATTGGATTTAGGTCTGGGTTCTGGCTGGGCCACTCCAAAACTTTAATTTTCTTCTGGTGAAGCCATTCTTTTGCTGATTTGGATCTATTCTTGGGGTCATTGTAATGTTGAAATGTGAAACTCCTCTTCATCTTCAGCTTTCTAGCAGACACCTGAAGGTTTTGGGCTAAAAGTGACTGGTATTTGGAACTGTTCATAATTCAAACAAATTCAAAAACAACACTTTGCGTCACCAAATGAACACCATCCCCACCGTGAAGCATGGTGGTGGCAGTATCAGGCTTTGGGGTTGCTTTTCTTCAGCTGGAACTGGGGCTTTAGTCATGGTGAAGGGAATTATGAACAGTTAAAACTTGTTGAAAAGACAACTGGCAACATGACTGAAATCACCACTCACAAATTTATCAAAGCGCTTTTCGTCCAGGACATATAGTTGAACTTCATCAGATAACATAAAATACTACCCAACAGATTTAAATAAGGCTGAAAAAAATCAGCTGATACCTCCACCTTTCACAAATTTAAAGATACAGTATTTAAAATTGTATGAAGAAAAGCAACCCCAAAGCCTGATACTGCCACCACCATGCTTCACGGCGAGGATGGTGTTCTTTTGGTGATGCAAAGTGTTGTTTTTGCCCCAAACGTACCTGTTGGAATTGTGGCCAAAAAGTTCAACCTTGGTCTCATCAGACCATAACACATTTTCCCCACATGCTTTTGGGAGACTTGATGCACTGCTTTGCAAATTTTAGCCAGGCCTGGGTGTTTTTCTGTGTAAGAAAAGGCTTCCATCTTGCAACTCTACCCCATAGCCCAGACATACAGAGAATACGGGAGATTGTCACATATAGTAAGCAACCAGTACTTGCCAGAAATTACTGCAGCTCCTTCAGTGTTGCTGCTTCCCTGACCAGTTTTCATCTTGTCTTTTCATCAATTTTGGAGGGACATCCAGTTCTTTGCAACATCACTGTTGTCCCATATTTTCTTCACTTTTTGATGACAATGAACATTTTTTTGTACCCTTCTCCTGAATGATACCTTTCAACAATGAGATCCCTTTGATGCCTTGTAAGCTTTCTGTGAACCATGGCTTTTGCTGTAGCAGACAACTGAGTAAATGTCAGGAAAGTCCTCCTAGGACAGCTGAACTTTATTTGAGGTTAAACAGAGTCTCTAATTGATGGCAGGTGTGTACCCAAGAAGACTGAATGCTGTAATTAAATCAAAAGGTGCTTCAATAAAGCATTTAATTGTACAGGTTATAGGTCACATTTAAGGTGGGAAAGTTCTGAAATGATTTATTGTGGTCTCATTTTTTATATCACAAAAATCTGGCATTTAACAGGGGTGTGCACACTTGTTATATCCAATGTAGTATTAGAAGTATCAAGAATCATACACAATGAGTAGTAACTTGGAACAAGAGTCAAGTGTTCAGCAACAGATGGGAGTGATCTGAGTTTTAAACTGGAAGAAAAAAAAGGAGCATTTCTGTTATGGTACACTTGCATGACAGTCCATTAAAACAAAACGTCCTTGCTTTACAATAACTTTCTCATGGGGAAAGTATAAATAATAAGCAAAATTATTAAATGGAAGATTTTTTTCCAGCAAAGGAACAGAGCAGGCTGATGGCTGATCCTTGAGAGACGCAGAGGAGCATACTCTTCAGCAGCAGTAAATCTCTGAAGGGCTTGGTGTTCAAGCTAGTCTTTAGTCAGCTCAGCTAGAGTTTCATGACAGTTTGGGAATGTGGAAAGTGTCTTGTAGCTTTGGAAGCTGACCAGCCAGTATATAACCCATATAGCTAAGGTTACTGCAGCACTGATCAATATGATGAACATCAAAAGACATCTGTCTAGAGCAGAGTCAAGATTATCTACCCAATAGGTAGAACCATGATGAGCAGAACCAATGAAGTCCATGTATGAAGAGCCATTTCAGGGACTGAGTCAGAATATTATCAACAGAAGTTGTGAGAATTCTGAGACAAGCTGAGACTGAAAGGAAATTTCCAGCAACAGAAAAAAAATACATATGAGCAATAACATTCTATAACCAAAATGAATATCCATGATGAAACTGAAGAGTTGATGGTCTGATGAAGTGGGAGTTATTCCCATGAAAGCACTTACCAACGTGAAATAAAGTTTTCCACTTTTTACTTTGGATTGATACTTGACTCTGCCTGTAACAATAACCAGGAAAGTAACGTTTATTTTGTTAAACCTGCCTAGTTTATGGTCCCTGGATATTTGTTTGTTCTGTGTATTTTGTGGATTTTTATCTGGGGTTGTATTCATCCAGCTGGTTTCCTATTTTTCGTGTCTGGAAGAAACTGAAGAGTTACATTTAACTGATGCTGCAAAAGATATACCGTATCCATTTTCAGAAGGCCACTGAAAAAGTTGTTGAGATGTAATGACTGCTGTGTTGTTTTATATATATATATATATATATATATATATATATATATATATATATATATATTATAAAAATACACACACACACACACACACACACACACACACACACACACACACACACACACACACACACACAAATACATTTCTTTATTTAACATCTGTTTAGCAGGAAAGTCTGAATTGGAACAAAGCCAATTTTCAGCGGAGATCCAGGGAAAACACTCCAAACGCATGTCTTTGCAATGTGGGAGGAAAACAAAGTACCCGGAGAAAACTCACATGAATGCAGGGGAGGAATTACATCTTGAAAGGCAGAAAACTCAAAAGAGGGAATCATAAAACACTGAGCCCCTCATAAGAGTGAATTACAAAACATTGAATATGTCTCTCACACTAAGAAAACCGCTATATCAGTAAACTCCAGCAACAAAGCTAAGATCAAGTGTCGTGTTGAAAGGGATACTGTAAGGGAACAGGTTTTTAGTAATGTTATATGTAGGTTTAGGGCTAGGGTCTCTTAGTGATAGCATGCATGAGTGAGATGGGCAGGCGTGGGGTTTCCTGCAAACTGTAAAAGAAATGTGCTTTTATTACTAAAACTTTAGCTTCCTTGAAATGATTTAAGTTATGTTAGGGATACAGATTCATAGGTAGGTACTAGGCTATCGGTGCTAGGGCCTATGTAAGCTTAGCCAACAAGGTTCCCTGACGTATGCCACCCAAGAAAGTTATTTTCCTGTGTCCCTGTCGAGCAGAGCCACAGAAGTGATCCCCGGGGTGTATTTCCTATTTCCCATCCACGCATCAAGATTTTTATTGAAGAGTGCTAATGAGGAACTTTGCTTGACATAGATGGGTAGCTTGTTCCAGGGTATGGGAAGTCTCTGAGACAGGAATCTATACCTCCAGCATGTTCTGTTTATTGTGGTGACAAGGTTTAGGTCCCTAGAGTGTGTAGCTCGGAGGGATTGGGATTTCTTTAGGTGTAGCAAGTCCAACAGCTCTGGGTTTGACATAGCTTTATATGTTAGACAGAGATCACCTCAGAGTAGGCAATATGCTATGGAGTAGAGTTGGAGTTTTTTGAGATGGTCAGTGTAGGGCATCTGTTTGAGGCCAGAAATCCTCTTTGTGAAGTACTTCTGTGGCCTGTCCAGATGCTGCAGATGCCTTGTGAGGTACATTCCAAAAGGGGTGTTGTACTCTATAATGGGTCTAATGAGTGTTGAGTAGAGGGGAACCATTACCTCTTTTTCCTGGATGAGAACCCTTTTGTGATGAGGTGTGCCATGTAGAAGGATTTTCTGACAACTGTGGCAATGCGATTATCAAAGGGGAGACTACTGTAACCCTGGTCCCAAGGTCTCTTATCACACATTCAGCGTTAAGTAGACTGCCACCTATGTGGTAGTTGATAGGTAGAGTTTTTACCAAAGGGGTGACATTTTGGCACTGAGCTTGAGGCCATGGCTCTGACACCTGGCATCTGTCTCAGTGAGGCCCTTTTGTAAGATGTCCACATCATTTGGGGACTCGAGCATGGCTCCTAGTTTGCAGTCATCTGTGAACTTCATTAACCAGAGGCCTTCTGTGTTAGACTGTACTTCTGAGAAGTCGATACCAAAAGGAGAGGTCCCAGGACATAACCCTGTGGTACTCCACGTGTCACTGGTTTGTAGTCAGATTTGGAATCTGCAAATTTTACAGTGTGGGTTCTGTCAGTGAGCCAGTTGGCAACCCATCTTGTGCCACAGGGATTTATACCTAGTTTAGTGAGTTTAGTTATAATTCCAGAATGGGGGATGGTGTCGAAAGCCTTGGGGAGGTCAAGATAGGCTGTGTAAACCACCTTACCCTTGTCTACACCTTTGGTGCCTGCCTCAAAGAAGTCGATCAGGTTTAGGAGGCATGATCTGCCTTTCACAAACCCGAACTGGGTGGGGTCCAGAGTTTGGAGCTTACCAATGTCTTTGTTTATGAGTTGCATTATGATACGTTCCATGGCCTTGCAGACTAGGCTCATCAGGCTAACAGGGCGATAGTTCCCAGGATCAGTGGTGGCTCTCCTTTTGTGGAGTGGGATAACTGTTGCTGTGTGCCATTCAGTGTGCACAAAGCTTGACATGAGGCTATGATTGAACATGGTGCTTAGGTGGGGAGCCAGTTCGTTCTGAAGTTCATGTAAAACACAGCATGGGATGTTGTCCATTCCCATGGATGCTGTGTTTTTGGTTTTAGAGAGTGCAGCTTTTACCTGCGTAGTTGTGATTACAGAGACTGTGTATTCTTCGTGTATAGATATATGCCCTTTAGGGGATGACAGAGGGGTAAAGTTAGCACTGAACTTATCTGCCAGGATGTTGGCAATATCAGTTGGTTCTGTAATTTTCGTGCAGTTGTGCTGTAACTCAGAGCAGATCTGGGTGTTGCCATTGAGATTCCTGACATAGCTATAGAATGCTTTGTGGCTGTCCTTAGAATCAGTGGCGATTTTGTTTTTGTAGCTAGTTTTGGAGGATCTTATAAGGGATCTCAGCTTCTTTCTGAAGCTGACCAGGGAGCTCCTCTACTCATGGGATTTTTACTCTCTTTTGCAACAGTTTCTTCCTTCTGTTGTAGAGTTTGTTTATGGCAGGGGATCACCAGATTGGCTTCCTTTTTTGGAGGATAGCGTCTTGGCTCTGTTTGAGATAGCACGATCCATGCACTTGTGTATGATATAATATGATATATTATATGAAAAATTATAAGCATAAAAAAATATAAAAAGAAAAATAGTAGGGTTGTGGCAGACAAACGGGAAATACAATTCCATGACTGATGAAGGTACGTTTGTACTTACACGTGTAGCAGTCACGAAAAAGACCCTTCGCCACCAGGAAAACCAGTCCAGGAACGTTTATTGAATAACACAGTTAACACAAGCATAAAAATCTTAAAGCCAAAGGCATGTAACACGTGAACGCCTTAATCCATAAAACATAAGACACCATGCGTTTTCGTCAACTTCTTGACTTCATCAGGCAACCAGTACATCAATTAAGCTTCATTTATATACCCAACATCACCAATTAATTAATTAAGAAATTCAAAAGTTTAAAGGTAACTCATAGTTCAAAATAGGTGAACATTCTATGTGGACACAGAGATTTCATTTAAAACCCACAAAACACTTGTTCATAAAATATTTGGCTACCAATAAATATTCTTGAAAGATTTTTTACGTATTCCTAAAAAATTCTCAAAAGGTTGTTAAGAAAAACTTGTAAACATTTATATATATCCTCTTTCAATTGTTACTATATCCTGCCAGATGTAAATGTGTTGTGACTCTAAAGGGATAGTGTATCTTGCTTTTTGTGTTGTGACACTAAAGGGATAGTGTATCTTGCTTTTTGTGACCTGATAAGGGAGGGGGTATTATTTTCATGGATTATATTCTCTATGATAGTAAGATGTATACTTTATTATGGGATGAAGACAAATATAGTACAGTTTCCAAAAATGAAATCAATATAGCCTATCATAAGATTGATGCAGCTTTATATGATATGATGCAAGAGGGATTACTAAGTCACTGTAGTTACAGATTTTTAAAAGTGGATAAACCCAAGATACCCACAATTTTTGGGATACCGAAAATCCACAAAAATAAAGATGACCCCCCCCCCCCTCGCCCTATTGTTTCTGCTGAGGGTTCCAAGACGCAGACATTAGCAAAATATGTTGACCTTAAATTAAAACCCTTATGGACAGGAAGGCAGAATATTTTGAAAGATTCCTGGGATGTATTGAATGACCTTAAGCAATGTGTTTGGGAGGAGGATGTGTTATTTCTTACTATAGACATTGTCGACTTGTTTTCCTCCATCCCATACGAAGAAGGAAAAACTATTTTGGAAGATATAGTTTTTGGATATGAGGGAATGAGTAAGGATGACAAACTGGCTAGTTTATGGCTCATTGATTTAGTCTTGAAGAATAATTACATACACTTCAAAGGGGAGTTCTTCCAGCAGATAAAAGGAGTTGCTATGGGGGCAGCTTGTGCCCCCACTTACGCTAATCTTGTCTTAGCATACTGGGAGGAGAAATATGTAATTGATTCCCAATATAAAAATTGTTGGATGTTGTACAGGAGGTTCTTGGACGACATAGTAATACCTTGGACAGCTGGGAGAGATAGACTGGAGGAGTTCTTAACATATATTAACCTTACTACTAGTTTCTTGAGATTCACACACAATATTTCTGACCGTAGTTTGATATATCTTGATATAGAGTTTTATAAAGGAGAAATGCAGTACGAAACTAGAGTCTATCGAAAGCCTACCTATTGCAACTCCTTTTTGCATTTGCAAAGTGCGCACCCCAAGCATTGCAAAAAAAGTATTGTCAAGGGGCAGTTTGTCAGGGGTAGTCGCATGACTAGTTTAGATCAGGATTTTCATAAGGAATGTGAATTTTTAGAGAGAATGTTTGAAGAGAGGGGCTACCCCAATGATTTTGTACAACAAATAAGAAGAGAAGTGGAAGAAGGAAGGAGGGGTAGGTTTGCCCCTATTTACAAGGGTTGCAATGGTAGTAGGATTATAGATTCCAATATAGAGACGGAGTTAGTGATTAGGAATACAAACGATGGTTATGACCTTTCCCAGGCCTTAGTCCTTGAATACAACAGAATAAATAGTGGAATCAGCAAGATATTTTTTAGGGAATGGGACAAGTTCCTATCCCTTACTGATATAGAAGGTATTTCTAGTGTTCCTAAAAAAGTGATTTACAGGAATGCTAGGAACCTTGGTAATATACTTGAGAGTAATAAATTCCAAACTGCCTGCAAAATGACCAGAAAGGGCACTTATAAATGTGGGCATTATAGGCAGTGCTGCTATGTTATAAATGATAGATATTTTATAGCAAGCAGAAATAAAATGATAATTAGCCAGGAATATTTTAATTGTGACACTAAAGGGATAGTGTATCTTGCTTTTTGTGAAAAATGCGGGTCCTTTTATGTTGGGAAATCTGAAAGAGCTCTAAGGAAAAGAATTTATGAGCACATCTATGAAATATCTATAAAGAAGGAAAGTAACACTCTATATAAGCACAGTAAAACATGTAAGGAATATAAATTCAAATTCCTAGTAATAGAAAGTATTCAACAGGATGTTCGAGGGGGCCCGTGGGAAACTAGAATTGAATATAGGGAACTGTGGTGGCAAGTGGCCCTAAATGCGGATAAATTTCCAGGGCTTAATGATAATATATCTATATTGCCACTACTTAAATTAAGAGCTGCTAAGTTGTAGGAAGAAATTGTACTTAGTGATAATAACCCTAAATGACCACAAGAGGGCTTCATAGCACTGGATACGGGCTTGAACTAATGAATTATGAGGAATGAATTAATATTAATTTTAACATTTTAACATTATCACACTCTTTTAAAGTTCATTATATAAGAACAATTATTTAATATTTAATATTTATGCATTATTTTTATATAATATTTATAATATTTTTGTAGTTGAACTGATTTTACATCTGGCAGGATATAGTAACAATTGAAAGAGGATATATATAAATGTTTACAAGTTTTTCTTAACAACCTTTTGAGAATTTTTTAGGAATACGTAAAAAATCTTTCAAGAATATTTATTGGTAGCCAAATATTTTATGAACAAGTGTTTTGTGGTTTTTAAATGAGATCTCTGTGTCCACATCGAATGTTCACCTATTTTGAACTATGAGTTACCTTTAAACTTTTGAATTTCTTAATTAATTAATTGGTGATGTTGGGTATATAAATGAAGCTTAATTGATGTACTGGTTGTCTGATGAAGTCAAGAAGTTGACGAAAACGCATGGTGTCTTATGTTTTATGGATTAAGGCGTTCACGTGTTACATGCCTTTGGCTTTAAGCTTTTTATGCTTGTGTTAACTGTGTTATTCAATAAACGTTCCTGGACTGGTTTTCCTGGTGGCGAAGGGTCTTTTTCGTGACTGCTACACGTGTTGGTTCGAGGTTGTTTGCAGGTCCTGTCTCAGTGTTATACGTTTGTACTTACCATTTACAAGACAAGATGGGAAATGAAAAGGCCTGAATATAGGCTGCTCAGAAATGAAAGACAAAGACAAAGGAGTAAAGGAAATGGCTCATTAGTTTACATGAATTACAGTATTAGGTGTGAGGTTTTGCAGTAGAAACATCACCCCCTGGATGTGTAAAGGTAAAAGCAGGGATAGAACTTAGGATACGTTATCTTGGCAGTTAAGGTAGAAGAAATGGGAGTAATGTTGCATCAGTACACACTACTGGCCATATCAAGGGAGGTGGATTTGAAAATGGATCAAAGAATAAAGAAATGTGGTAAGAGGACGGGGATAATTTGTATGTTAAATCAGAATCCACCAGTGGAATGCTGGGTAGGGAATGCCAAGCTCCTTTAAAGAGAAAGAGCAGAAACTGATTGCAGTCTTGGATCAAAAGGAATTCGGCCAACTGATACAGAACTATAACAAAAAGGATAAAAGTGTGGGTGTAGACCTAATAATGCCAGAGGGGGCCTTGAATATCTTGGTGACTGTACCACTAGCCAACAGCGATCATTACGCTGTGTGGTTTATAGTAAGGGTAAGCAGTAAGAATGTTAAGGATGCAGACAGAGGTCAAATGGAAGTTATGGGAACTGAGAACACAGTGAGGGAATAATCACTCTACGGGAATATGTCAACACTGGAATACTTATGGATTTGGATTTGCTAACTGGCTTTCACTTTACCAATGCTTATTGTAAGATTCACAGTATTACTTCAGGAGTTCCACCCACATTAAATATTTAAATTGGATACCATAACTCATTTCTAATTATCAAAGGTACAAAACCAAGGGGACTCAACAGTGAAAAGGCCTGCCTTTGGTAAAGTGATCTTTTAAATAGATTCATTGAATCATCATATCAGGAATGAGCCAAACTAAGCTGCATTCAAATCCAGAGTACAGGAACACTTATTTGTAAGATTCAGATGTTAATGTTATAAAGAAAATAGATGACTGACTCTGCAGTAATGTACATATTTATATTAATATAAATGTCTTAGCACTGAATAGAGTTGAAAAGCTGCAGACTGATTACCCATTTAACATACTGAATCCACTGCACCTTCACTCTGTAAATGACTGTTAAAATAATTATTCCAGTATATTTTTCATTTTTTTATAATATTTTATTGAAATTTTATATACAGGAACACACACATTAAATACTCAAGTCCATTTTTCTGCTGGCCTGTAACTGATGTTGCATAAACTCCCATAATACTTTACATATTTAAGACTTATACAAGTTTTTTCTATTTATGTAACATTAGTAGCCAGATACAGATCTGCTTCTTTCTGTTTTCCTGTGCTTTTTGGCAGGTCAGGGATGAAAAAGACTGAATAAATACATAAAAGTATGTGATTTTAGTGGACCTGGGGAGTGGGTGAAAGGTGAGCTGGGACGACTGGGGCAAATTAAGTGAGCAAATAAGTTATGGAAATGAGCCGGGAACTTAGTAAATAGGCTGTTGTGGATTACATTTTAAGGAATGATAAAAAGAAAAACAGAATGCAAATTATTGCTTCATTGGACAAAGGCTCTACAATAGGGATACATTTAAAAATTGCTTTTACATAATAAGAGGTGTTGCCTTAGCATGTATCTGCAACTCTAATGTCGATCATTATATTGTGATTTTTATCAGCAATGAGTTGCCAGAAATGCAAACATTTTTTTTGAGAAACAGAGCAGAAATATGAGCAAAAATATGGACATTCTTCAAAATTCTGGACAGTCGAGAGGTGTGCTAATGAATACCCATGTTCGATTCTCAGGAACAGGCTGTGTTTGTAATCTAGTACTAGAAGTTATTGTGCATTAAACTATATCAGGTCAGGAGATCATGATATTTTTATTCCACTGTTTAAATCCCTAATAAGACACATACAAGGAAATCATTTTACAGATAGATGGCTTTTCAAAAATGTTAATCAATAGACAATTTTCAATTAGTTCACACAGGCTATTACCAAAGCTTCCAAACCTTTGGCTAGTACACATCCGTTAAAGCATACTCTCATGTTTAATATTTCTTTTGAGTACAAAATGTTCATGCAGCTTAATGATTACTGTCTCATATGTAACAGTCTGACAGTAAGAGTAAAAAGAACTGTATATGGTCTCCACTTATCCTCCCATAGCACACAACAAAATATTTATGTGGATTTCTTCTGACTCTTTAACTTGGACACTACTATAAAGAATGTAAACTTCTGCCTTCAGGCAGGCCAGCTAAATGGATTTGTGCAATACAATGGCTCAGGTAGGTTAAGCATTGGCATTAAAAAAAAAAATTCCAGTTTTGACAAAAATGATGGTTTGTTGGACAGAACTAATTATAATAATTAAAACTACCACTTTATGAGGTAAAATGGCTTACTCTGAGCTTGGCAGACATGAACAAGTTTGTTGATATGGTTTTCTGACAGGAAGGTTAAATACTGCGCACTTTCGGTTACCTAGTAATGTTGATTAGTAGTGTCATCAATGCCAGGACTCACCAGCATTTTAGTTAAACAGGTAAATTTTACTCAGTACAAAATGGCAGCTCAGTAAAATGAAATTCCAGGCTCTGTCATCATGAATATGCTAGCACTAGTCACTAGAGTCAATGCATTTTGGGATACAATCCTTGTTAAAATGGCAATCTTATACAATAAGTTTAAAGTGGCAATGGCTATAATGCACATTCCCAGTATATACCTACTCAGACAGCTCTTCTTCACTTAACATCACACTTAGCCTCCATAGTCCACAATCTTTAAGTTATGCACATTGACATTATATGTAATATGTTAAATACATAACTCCAGATTAATTTTCTTAAATATTATCATACTGTAACTTTTGTTTTTCTTGTTATATACTTATTAGGAACACAAGATATACAAGGCTACTGAGTCATGTCTTGCCAGTATCCACCCTTAGACTGCACCCCTGTCTCAAGGAGGGGAGTGCCAGTCAAACCCAGGTTGACCTTGAGAGTACCTGTCCAATCATCCAGGTCTCATTTCAAGGACAATAATGTATTGCATTGCAAAATTTGCAGGGGAAGTCTGCTCTAGAAGTCAGGGGAGGTACTGTGTAATGAATCTCTCTCTTCATACTCTCCAGTATTTCCTGGTAGGTTAGGTTTTTTAGGCCTGCAATCAGCTTAATTAGGAACCACTGGAGATTTTTCCAGTTGTTTGATATGTATAGTGAGGTACATCCTGAAGGCGGCATTGTATTCAATAACAGGCATCATCAATGCTGAGTATAAAGGAACAATGATTTATTCAGATCTGAATGAAAGCCCCATGGCAATTAGTTGTACTTCCTGACTACTGCCATCACACGATGATCAAAACAAAGGGAATTATCAATCTATGTGCCAAGGTCCATAACAACATTCACATTTTGAAGTGAGGTATTGTCTGTGCTGTATGATGACCATAGGGGCTGCCTACTAAATGTCAGAATGTTATACTTGTTTGCATTTAATTTTCGCTCACTTTTAGAAAACCAAATATTTACAAATGCAAGTTCTTGCTGTAGTGTTTGAGCATCAGGGGGGGATTTGACAATGACTGCAGTTTACAAATTTTGTTAGCCCAAGGCCTTGGTCCATGGTCTGAAGGGCATAAATAAATAAATAAATAAATAAATAAATAAATAAATACATAAATAAATGCTGAACAGGAAGGGCCCCAACCGTGAGCCCTGTGGGACACCACTAGTCACCTTCATGTTTCTGATGAGATACCTGCCAGCTTCACTGTGGGCATTCTGTCTTTTAACCAATTTGCTATTCATCTTACCACACAGAAATCTATTTCATGAGCATTAAGATTCCTAATGGTGTCACATGCCTTGTCCAGGAGAAGGTATGCCACGTGGCCACCATAATGGCTGTTAATCGCTTACTTTACCTTCTCAAAGAAGATATCCAAATTCATTGGACCTAACTTTAACAAAAACAAACTGCAGCAGTTCTAGTCTGATGAGATTTTTAATATCATAGTTTATCAGGCCAGTTATAACATATTCCACAACTTTGCAAATGAGATTCATCAGACTGGTGGGTTTATAATTACCATGGTTACCAGTAGGGACCCAACTGTATTCTCTTTAACGTTTTCATACTCATTTTATTTTTTTGGTATATAATTATTAACCACGGCTATATTTTTTAATGTCATCATACTGCAACTTTTTATTTTATCATATTATATTTTCTATATGTTTTAATTTATTTTATGGGTCCCTTCTGAAAATGGATTTTGCAGCAGGATCTACCCAGTCAATGAAATGTAAAATAAAATAAATAAATTTTGCACATGCAAGACTAGCTACAAATCACGGTTTACTGTTATTCATTCTACAGATCCCTTGCTAACAGAATGTTCTCACACTTGCATGACTTATACCTCCTGTTCAGTAATGTAGCCCTTAAACCATGTCATACACCCACACTGCTGAAGCACAATAGCAAACAAACTTTGCTATATCAGTCAGATGCCTTCACCATATTTAATACTTAGCAGTTATCATATTTACCTTTGATTGCCTACAACATCAGAGGGCTATGAGTTCTATCCCTGGAGCAGGCACTTGCACAATCAAACTAATACTGCCAATGTAGTGCAGCAGAATTAGGGGTATACATTCCTAGGGCTTTGCCCATCAAATAAGGTGTTATACAAAAAGGAACTAATGCCCAAGTTTGTGTCAGTTTAGGAGCATACTAATGATGCCATGACAGCACCTAAGAAGACTCCAGGAATCGCCCCTTGTGTTCTGGACAAATTTCCTCTGGTCAGTATAAATACCACCTCAGGTGACCCATACATAAGGAACACAGGCTCAGTCAGTGGGATTTGCTCGACAATCAAAAATAAACAGTAAACAAATAAGTAATTTGTTATATACAGTCTCACATTAACATTCATTTCTAAAGGAAGATGGAAAAGCTAAAAATGCAGCAATAAAATACAAACTTGTATATGCAGGTGAGACATTTTCTTTGCTGTTGGGTGTTCAACAGGATAACTTATTATAGGTTCATAGGTTCATAGTAGGTATGGGCTATTGGCCCTAGGGCCTATATAAGCCTAGCCAAACGGTACCCTGGCTTTTGCCACCCAAGAAAATTATTTTCCTGTGCCCCTGTCAAGCAGAGCCACAGAAGTGATCCCCGGGGTGAATTTCCTATCTCTCATCCAATCATCAAGATTTTTCTTGAAGAGTGCTGATGAGGAGCTTTGTTTGATATAGATAGGTAGTTTGTTCCAGAGTATGGGAAGTCTCTGGGACAGGAATCTATCCCTCCAGCATGTTTTGTTTATTGTGGTGACAAGGTTTAGATCCCTAGAGCGTGTAGCTCGGAGGTATTGGGATTTATTTACGTGGAGCATGTCCAACAGCTCTGGGTTTGACATAGCTTTGTATGTTAGGCAGAGATCGCCTCTGAGTAGGCAATGTGTGACAAAGTAAAGCTGGAGTTTTTTGACATGGTCTGCGTAGGGCATCTGTTTGAGGCCAGTAATCCTCTTTGTGAGGTATTTCTGTGGCCTTTCCAGTTGTTGTAGATGTCTTGTGAGACACATACTAAAAACGGCGTTGTACTCTATAATATGAGTGATGAGTAGAGGGGAACAATGACCAATTTTTTCCTGGATGAGAAACCTTTTGTGATGAGGTGTGCCACGTAGAATGATTTCCTGACTACTGTGGCGATGTGATTATCAAAGGAGACTACCGTCCACCTGTGTCCCAAGGTCTCTTATCACACTTTCGATGTTAAGTAGACTACCGCCTATGTTGTAGCTCATGGGTACAGAGTTTTTACCAAAAGGAATAACAATGCACTTTTTGGCATTGAGCTTGAGGCCATGGCTTTGATACCAGGCATCTGTCTCAGTGAGGCCGTTATATTATGTAATGGCAGCTAAATGTGATATTTTCTACATTCCTACAGTTATAAAATGGTGCTACCACCTCAACTTTAAACAAACAAGTATATTTTTGTGTGCATGTGTGTTCATATGCTAGCTATGCAATCAACAAAGTAAACATATAAATAAACAGAAACAAATAAATATATAAAGAAAGAAAGAAATGACTGATATTCCCTCTAATCTTAAGGGAAATACAAAATGAGCTGCAAATGTAGAAGTAAAGCATCTCTCCTACTGATTATCTGTTTTGGCATGATGACTAGCTATACCATATCATGGGAGTTGAAAATAATATTTAATGCACTTCTGAAGCCATAAAGTGTTGTCCCTACCTGACAACTGTACAAACAATCATATTTATGTATACCTCAGGCGGATGTTGTAGTCTAATCAGAGGGACTATTTTTCTCTTTTTACTTATAACTGATATTTTTTCTTTTGATTATAGATTAACTTGTATTTATCTATTTTTAAGGAGGCTCATTTTATAAGCACATTAACACACACTCTAATAAGAGTATATGCAGATACAGAAGGCTGTTGGTGCGAGCTATAGAATGCATCTGGGTGTGCTGTTATCAGACATAACCCTCACCTCAATGTATGTTGATGCTTGCTTGCATAACAATTTTTTCAGTGTTCCACAATTTGACACCTTTTGTGTAATTTGCAAATTCAATATAATATATATATATATATATATATATATCATGAAAGGTTTGTGTTCCTTCGAGAAGAATTCATATTTTTAAATAAGCATTCAGGAGCTTAATGCTGTCTGCAATGGTTAGATTCTAACATGGTTGTTATGAGAATGCCCAAGTAATGCATTGTATGGATTTTGGGCTTTCTAGGAAATTCAACACAAATCATGTAACCTTATGACAGCACTTTTTACCAATATGACA
Source organism: Protopterus annectens (assembly GCF_019279795.1). Classification (NCBI taxonomy): domain Eukaryota; kingdom Metazoa; phylum Chordata; order Ceratodontiformes; family Protopteridae; genus Protopterus; species Protopterus annectens. The sequence continues at coordinate 1,163,058,739 of NC_056739.1, forward strand.
GCACCAGTTATAAGAATTATATTTAATCAGAAAAGTGAAGCATACTCAATCTAAAAATTCTAAAATTATATGACTTGTTTTCAGTGATTTCCCTAGAACTTGTTATTTAAAACAATTTTGGAAACTTCCTTTGTAAAGTTTGACAATAACCTTCTGTATGATGAAACCAATTGATGCTACTGCATTTAATGGTAAAACATGGAGTGGTATTCACTGGATTTGTATTACTGTTAAACATGCAAGTGATGCAAAATAAATTATTAAAGAACCACAGAAATTATGAATACACTGAAACACAGAGGTGATGTGATAATTTTTATTGGGCAAACATAGATTGTACTAAAACTTCCAGACAATCAGGAGCCCTTCAACTTTGTTTGTGTCTTTCGGCTTTTCCCGGTTAGGGGTCGCCACAGTGGAACTCCGGTCCGCTAATAATTAGCAGTAGATTTTTATGTACTGGCTTGCTGGGCCTAACGCACAACCTTCAACGAAGAAACGCCCATTCACACATGTTGCCACACAGAAGACACTCTAACTGAGAATCGAACAGGCAACGTCTAACTGTGAGGTGACAACGCTACCGCAGTACCACCAGCGAAGTAAATTTTGTGTCTTTTGGCTTTTCCCGGTTAGGGATCGCTACAGTGGAACTCCAGTCCTCTAATGATTGGCAGTAGAGTTTTATGTGCTGGCTTGCCAGGCCTAACGCACAACCTTCAACGAAGGAACGCCTATTCACGCATGTCGCTGCACAGAAGACGCTCTAACTGAGAATTGAACGGGCAACGTCTAACTGTGAGGCAACAACGCTACCGGAGCACCACCTTCAACTGATTTTAATAAAACAGTGATTTAGATTCAGTGCTTTAATGTCCATTTGTGCCAAAGGGGTAAGAGAATACATGATTTCCTTCTCCTTGGCTAATAACAGTCCTTCACAAAATTACCAGTTTGAAAAAAAATCTGTTTGAATTCTCATTCTGAAACATAAAACCTCAGAGATGCTGTGTCAATGTGTGTATAATCTGTGTGTTTGTGTGCATGTACATGTATATACATCACTTTATCTAGTTTGACACTTAACATGAAAATAAATCATAATACAAGGAGATGAGCAAGAAAGGTTAAATCCAGTAAATAAAAACAAAATTTTATATCATGTATTTTTACTAGGTTTTAACATGAAATCCACGTAAAATAGATGTTTAGGTTAAAAAAAAACAAGAATGCATGGTAACGGCAGTAATGTCCATGTCACAGTGTTCTGTTATGAGAAATCAGGGACTATCAGGAACAATATAAAAGCAGCTTTAGACTGAGTATGAGCGTGCGTGTGGTTGGGTGTATATTGAATTGATAATGTCCCTGATCATGACTGCCCTAATAGTAAAAGAGATGTGTTTTGTGCAGTTAGTATTTTACAGACTGTGCTTTAGTTAACTGGGGTTGTAAAGGCCGAAAAAATAACAAAATACTGACATATCAATATTAAGGCCAGTGGACTGAATAAGTTGGCTATCTGCAATAAAATGTATACTCAGTGTCCTATAAAAAGTAGTCAAGTCCCTTGTTACAAGGCTGCAATTTATTTAAGGAAAAGAATCCAGAGTATCTTTATAGTGGCAACAGGACAGAGGAAGTGGGAGGGTGTTAATCTGGGACTCCTGCATTCCTGAGTCCTGATAAAAACAATAGGGGTGGAAATGAACTCCCTGACGTGAAATAAATACTAAAATAATGGGGCCTATGGAATTGGTATGGGAGGAGATGCATTTCTGCTAAGTCAAAATTATGAAACTGCTAGGTAGGATGGTAGGTTCATTAAAAATGTGTTACTGGGAACACAGCAGCATGTGGGAGGTAAGAGAGTATAAACTGTGGTGCTAGAGGCATGATAGCAAAGGGGAGGAGGTGGGGGGGGGGGGCAGGACTTACTTTTAAACACATTATGCCAGGAAATGAATTGCAATGGGGATGATCAGTGCACGTGTGTATGTGTGTGTGTGTGTGTGTGTGTGTGTGTGTGTGTGTGTGTGTGTGTGTGTGTGTGTGTGTGTGTGTGTGTGTGCGTGCATAGTGTATGCCAAGAATGTGATAACAGGAAGTGGGAGATAGTATGTGCATGCACCATGTACCAGTAATGCTGTTCAGGGAACTGAACTTCAAGGGAGCAGTGGGAGGGTGATGTATATTTGGCTTATAGGTTCATAGGTTCATAGGTAGGTACTAGGCTATCTGCCCAAAGGCATTTATAAGCCTAGCCAGAATGTGTTGGCTTTTGCCACCTCCTTAGATTAGTTCCTTGTGCCTCTGTCCAGCTGAACCACTGAAGTCATCTCCAGGGTAAACTTCCTGTTTCCCATCCATTCGTCAAGGTTTCTCTTGAAGAGTGTTAGTGAGGACCTCTGCCTAATGTAGATTGGAATCTTGTTCCAGAGCATGGGAAGTCTCTGGGACAGGACTCTATCCCTCCAGCACATCCTATTTATTGTTGTGGTGAGGTTTAGATCCCAAGAGCGTGTGGCTCAAGGGGATATTGTTTTCTTTAGGTGGAGCATGCGCATCAATTCTGGGTTGGACATGGCCTTGTATGTCAGGCAGGGATCACCTCTGAGTAGGTGGTATTCAACCGAGTACAGCTGGAATTTCTTCAGTCGAGCTGCATAGGGCATCTGTTTGAGGCCAGTGATCCACTTAGTGAGGTACTTCTGTGGTCTTTCCAGCTGTTGCAGGTGTCCTGTAAGTTACATCCTAAATGGGGCATTGTACTCTATGATGGGTCTGATGAGTGATGTGTAGAGGGGCACATTGACCTCTTTTGATTTGGATGCAAACCCTTTTGTGATTAGGTGGGCCACATAGAAGGATTTTCTAACCACTTTGGCAATGTGATTATCAAAGGAGAGATTACTATCTACTTGGGTCTCCAGATCCCTTATTTTGTCTTTCGTATTTAGGGGGCTACCACCTATGTGGTAATTTGTGGGTACTTTGTTTTTTCCAAAGGAAATGACCATGTACTTTTTGGCATTTAGCTTGAGGCCATGGTTTTGACACCAGGTATCTGTCTCAGTGAGACCCTTTTGGAGGATGTCTGTGGCAGCATAGCTGCTGTCCTCATTATGGCTCTTACCTACCAAAGTTGACCAGGACCTGCATCTCAGGTCTCCACTATTCCACCAGCTCTAAAAGTTAAGTTATTCATTAAATATTATTCAAGCCTTCCTTTGTAGGATTCAGACCATGTGGTGTTAACCTCTAGTACTGCTACATTATTCTGCATGAATACTGTATAGACACTATACTAGGTAAACTATCATGCAACATTTCTAAGAATTTATTTTATATATCCTCTCTACTCATGTAAAGGGCATACATTTTTACAGCTAGCATAATACAAGACTCTCTTGCACACAGTACTCTTAACAGAGACTTGGCAAAAATAACATTTTTATCGTTTGAAACAGCACAGAGAGTCATGCTATCTATGCATGCGTATAGTTACATATTACATATTTACATATTACATGTAATTGTATATAGTTACAGATAATTAGGTTACTTATGCATACATGTGTGTACTTGAGTATACACATATTATGGTGTGTGTGGGTGTGTGCTTCTGTACAGATGCATGACACAGATTTACCTGGACTTGGTGCGACTCCTGTTGCAGGATGATTGGTACGGGTGGCTGTGAACGTAGTTTCTCTAGCTCATTTCGCAACCGGCTGTTCTCTGAGGTAAGAGCTGAATTTATCTCATTCCATTTATGTTCAGCATCTGCAGATGCTATTGAAAACATGAAAACATCTCATTCTATTATTTTAGATAAACAACTTCTTGAGTAAACATAGCTGTACAGAAAATATGATTTTTGTTTCTTTTAATTTATTAATGGCAAGTACAAAGATCAATTTGCTAAATATCTGACTGGGAAGAAAAAAAAAAATGAGTGTGTATAGCTTAAACCTAGAATGTATCAACTACTTGATGAGGGTAATTAATCTAAAATGCTAAGGCATGAATGCATTCATTCCAAGAAATCAAGATGATGAGGAGGTTTTATGTATGTGAACAGTTACTCTGTCCAAGTCCACTGTCTTGAGTGATGTTGCTACCTGAAACCTGCAATTCCACAGATGTCACTTGGACAGATTACTGAAAGGGCTGATTTACTCACATACATACATACAACTTTCATGATTACCACCCATACAGTCACGTTTTCTTTCAGTAACAGCTGATCTTTTCTACTGAGCCAGCACATTGCTGTCTGGACTACTGCTGTTATGTAAGTTCCTCACTCAGTCTGGAACCAGAAACCAAGTATTCCCTTCATTTTATGAACTTTTGGACAAGCAGGTACTTTACAGTTTAAACAGGTAACTCCAAGTCACCCTCTACCATCCTCATTAAAGTACATCCTGTCACCAATCCTTTTCTTATTATTTATCAACAAACTTCCATCTGACAACCCACATTCCTATGGGTCTGTATGCTGATGACACTGTGATCTGCAGGTGTAAACCCCTCACGGAATACCATCATAATGCAGCTCGAGGAAGTGTAACCCCCTCAAAGAATACAATCACAATGCAGCTTGAGGAAGTGTAACCCCTCACAGAATACAATCACAATGCAGCGCAAGGAAGTGTAACCCCCTCAAAGAATGCAATCACAATGTAGCTCGAGGAAGTGTAACCCCCTCAAAGAATGCAATCACAATGCAGATCGAGGAAGTGTAACCCCTCACAGAACACAATCACAATGCAGCTCGAGGAAACGTAACCCCTCAGAGAATGCAATCACAATGCAGCTTGAGGAAGTGCAACCCCCCCCTCACAGAATACAATCACAATGCAGCTCGAGGAAGTGTCACCCCTCACAGAATACAATCACAATGCAGCTCGAGGAAGTGTAACCCCTCACAGAACACAATCACACTGCAGCTCGAGGAAGCTTAACCCCCTCAGAGAATGCAATCACAATGATGCTTGAGGAAGTGTAACCCCTCACAGAATACAATGCCCAAAGAAGTGTAACCCCTCACAGAATACAATCACAATGCAGCTTGAGGAAGTGTAACCCCCCCTCACAGAATGCAATCACAATGCCGCTCGAGGAAGTTTAACCCCTCACAGAATACAATCACAATGCAGCCCGAAGAAGTGTAACCCCTCCCAGAATACAATCACAATGCAGCCTGAGGAAGTGTAACCCCCCCTCACAGAATACAATCACAATGCAGCTCGAGGAAGTGTAACCCCTCAGAGAATGCAATTACAATGATGCTCGAGGAAGTGTAACCCCCTCAAAGAATACAATCACAATGCAGCTCGAGGAAGTGTTACCCCCTCAAAGAATACAATCACAATGCAGCTCGAGGAAGTGTAACCTCTCACAGAATACAATCACAATGCAGCTCGAGGAAGTGTAACCCCTCACAGAATACAATCACAATGCAGCTCGAGGAAGTGTAACCCTTCACAGAATACAATCACAATGCAGCTCAAGGAAGTGTCACCCCTCACAGAATACAATCACAATGCAGCTCGAGGAAGTGAAACCCCTCACAGAATACAATCACAATGTAGCTTGAGGAAGTGTAACCCCCCCCTCACAGAATACAATCACAATGCAGCTTGAGGAAGTGTAACCCCCCCCTCACAGAATACAATCACAATGCAGCTTGAGGAAGTGTAACCCCCCCCTCACATAAAGCAATCACAATGCAGCTCGAGGAAGACCTTCATCACTAAAAAGTGAAAGCAAGAAGTTTTGGAATCTAACAAAAACTCACCCTCATCCCAGAAAACTGGAATATGTGTCTCAACAATTAAACTTCTTTGGAAACTTCTAAAGAGTTTAAATACCTATAGATCTGGCTGGCTGAATATCAACTTAACTACCTGGACTATGTAGAAATAATAAAAGATAAATTTAAGTCTCAACTATTCAGGTAAAAGAAAATATTTCATTTTCTATCTCCAGAAAGATGGGCCATCATTAGCAAAGGGGTGCTCCTTGCTCAACTCAAATGTGGCCTACCTTTAACCTCTGCCTCTTCAAAAAAGAACATATCAGCACTATACCCCCTACAATATATGCAGGTTCATTACACTAGCTCCAAAAAGAAAGCATCATTGTTTAGTACTTCAAACATCAAATTGGCAACCAGCCTCAGAAAGAGCAACCTTTTTAAACTCTCTTACCTATACACTACTGAACATAGAATACATCCGGTCCTTCAATAACTGTTCTGCCATATGAACTTTGACCTATAGTCGACATTCTTTACACTCCTCCTTACCTTACCACCACACTCCCAGAATCAGACAGCACCACCATACCTTTTCAAGCTCATCTATTTAAACTCGGGAGTTCTTCCTATAAGTCTAAAACAAATACCCACCTTCCCTACACTTAAAGCTCACTTAAAAAAATTACTTATTTAAAGAACAGCATTAAAATGCTAGTGCCATAAAGGAGTCACTTGAAACATGAAATCCATCTAAGTCACTATCCACCATTGCTTACAGAGACCAATATTTATAGCTTATTGTCCACAGTTATTCACTTTCCTTTCTTTCTTTTTATTTTATGTAATACCATTAACCAGCTGTATTATAGTGTGCTGTTTTGGTCTTGCATCTACAAAATGTGTACTAGTACAAACAGGAATATGTGTACAACTGTATGTATTTAACATATTTCTGGTCAGACTAAGCCTGAAGATGGATCAGTGCTCTAAATACATAAATAAATAAATACATAAATAAATAAATACAATTACCTCAACAACTGCAACTGTCAGTTTTTCCCTATCTGCCTCCACAGAACCCTGCCCAGTGGCTTCATTCCATGGTCTAAATTGGCACATTCCTTCTGCAAAAGTAAGAGCCTGGTATCAATGCCCAGGCTGGATGAGGAGACCCCTATAGCCTCAAAACCCATGCATTTCTGTCCATGAAGCTGTATAGACCCAAGAGATGGGTGGCAGGGAGTGGGTCAGTTGAGTGGCCTACTCTTCCCTTGCATAGGTTGCTTGCAGACTTACTATTCCTCTCCCTGGTTAGAGAGAAGAGGAGGAGCTGGATCTAGCATTGGCTGGGGGTGGGGGTGGGGGGGGTCATGCTTCACCTATAAAAAAAAAATCCTTTGCATAAAAAAAAATCCCTTGAGCCTGTTGTCAGTTTGCTGGCAATTCCCTATTACATATCACCAGCACACTATTTTTTAATGTAACATAGGCAATTTATTCTTTAAGGGCAGCAGGCACTACATTTGTAGATGAAGCACTGAAATCCAAAGTTGCTTGCCAGCAGCAATGTCAGCTTTAGCAATAGTTCACTTTAATGTGGCATTATTCAGATGACTTTTACATATTCAGAGATTGTGCATATTGACTGATATTGGTGGATTATGACAGCTGATTGAGGCCTATTATGGCTGAAATAGTCTGAAGCTGGTAGTTTTGTCATTGGTTCATACATTTTGTTTCACTGCATTTCTGGAAAAATGTTCATGACTACAAATGCAATATACTCAAAGGGTTGCTGTATTAAACAAGGAATATAATTTAATGCAATCAGGAAGGTGAATCCAAGAACACATGCATTAATGCATGATCCTAAAATGTGTGCAGAGGGTCCATGGTTTGAAAACAGCCCAAAGGTATACTTAATCCACCACTGGCTGATACATTTTGAATGAATGTGGGTTTCAATGCAGTTACAGGGAAAGAAAAATTTACTGTTGCTCATGCTAAGTCTGTTTTCATCGTGAGACTGCATTGTTTGTTTAGCAAATTATTACGTTTTTTGCTAAAAAAATTGAAATAAAAATTTTAAATTCAATGCAGATGGAAGAAGAAAACTGCATGCACACCAACAAATTTCAACTGAGTTTATAGTAAATGGGGAGAGATAGCCATGTAATGGAACACTGAATGGTTGTGGGTTGGGGGATGATCCATTACCCTGCCTAGGGCCCCATTTGACCAAGATCTAGTTCTGTAAAGGGGCATGACACCCGCCCACCATACACATTCTGTTTCCTTACCTCAGCACAGAGGTCCTTGCCTGTGTCACCATTAAGTGTCATCAATGCCATGAGCACAGTAACTTCCCTCAACCCAGGATGAAAAAGCTGGTTTTGGATACTCAAGTTCATCCTTTCCCCACCTGATATCTCAGATACACTTGCTGTTAATTGAACATGCCATCTGGGTCTTATACAGCAGTCATTTGCAATCCACACTAAACATGCACAAGTCCAGTGAATAAACTAAAATCAGTGTAAGCTACAGTGATGTGGGCAGCAATGTCACAGAATATGAATCTGGCAGTAGCTAGACTCTGAGTGACCATAAATACCAAGCATTAATCTGCACTGGACATAATAAATCAACTGGGAAAATGGTACCAGCAGCTTACATGTAAATGTTTCAGGGAAGTACTGGCAGGACTTGCAATGTCAACATGGAACATAACCTAAGAAGGGGAGAAAGATCTTCTACTGAAATATTCACTGATGACTTTACATTTCAGTTTAAACAAAATTTTATAATTTCCAGGCTGGTTATATCGTTTATAAAAGAAACACTTGAACCTAAAAACACTCACATATTTCTCTCTAGTATATTTTTAAACACAATCAAATTTTATTAAACCATATTATCAGCAATTACAAAGAATAACAATTAAATAAAGATAATATGAATGAAGACAAATTATCTTCTACATACCAAAGACCATTAGAGATATAAAGAAAAGAAAATGAATAACATTGCTTCATTTCCTAACAATATTCGGCAAGAAAGAGTAATTTACACTATGCAATAAAAGAATATAGTCCAGAAAAAAAATCCATTTTGCAAATTTCCTCTGAAATAAATTTAAATATTTATACAACTATATCATCACTTCCTTGCTCAAATCAACTCCCTTTTTATTCCAAAATATAAAGATAGTGGTTAGAATGGAAGCAACCACAATTTTAATAGGAATCTATATGTTATGGGAAATCAATCCCTTACCCCTTTAGATACCAAACAAGCAACCCAAAAAAACATAATTAATATCCAGTAAGCTGGCCCATTATGCCTAACAGACAGAATGACATAACTGACACTGTATATGTTGAATGGCTGGACAAGACCAAATCATATGATAATCAGCATTACTGAAATTACATCCCCAATATGACGCATGTGAAAGTTGCCTCCTCCACCATAACCTAGTAGGGGAGTGCTGCCAGGACTGTATCATTTTATATAAAGTAATGAAGTCCAAAAAGTGAGAACAGTCACCACGAGTAAATCCTTCTACAGAGTAGTCCCAACTCAAGCTCCTGACACACTGAAAATATCCACGATGAAAATATGTAAAAAATTCATTTATTGGAAACAGAGAATAAGCGCTTTCGCATAGTTAAACTATGCTTCATCAGATACAATGTCATAAAATGATTCCAAAATACTTATACTAAACAACTTTTGGCGGGCTCATTAATTTAAAATGAAGCTTAATTGCCTTTTACCAATTTAAAGCCATCATTACATTCAAATGCAGTTTAAATTCAATCCAATGCATTTTCTAAAGTGCAGCACTCACACTCATCACAAAATGTTTCAAAGCATTACCAAAACCCTCTGACTAAACAAAACGCTGCAGACTTCAGACATAAAAAATGCATTTACAAGCTCATAATTCAAAAGTGCATACTTTGAACAAAAGCATTACAACTTGGCAAATGGCTTTCAGAAATGAGAATACGTCCCTCACAGACTAAAAGTTCTTTCATCAAAATACTATCATGGTGTTCCTTGTCTCTTGACTCATATAAACATAGCTAGAATCCCTTACCTTAATTGTAAGAAAATCTATACAATGCAAGTTATTTAAGACAGTTCCAGCATCGGTAAAAAGCTGCACAAGAAGCATCAACAAACTGTTTGCCATTGCAAATTAAACATCATCCTATTCGCTAATAAGGTCACATGTCTGAATTCTTAGTAGGAAGTTCCTCCTGACCAAAAGTTGTCCCCACGGTCCTAAAGCAAGACCATAGAGACGGGACCTAAGAAAATTTAATATAGGTCCAGCATTTAAATGCATTCTTCATACTGATCCTACACACCATCGTAAGACCTGTAAAGATGTATATTTTCCATTACTAAAATTTTATGTCCCACATATAAACTTCAGTAAATAAACATAAAAATATATAAAATATATATGAGGGAATATATATATATCAGTGTAAAACCAAAACCGCTATACACACATATATTAATTCTCTAGTAATGAAGTAAAAGCAATATCTGTATATTTACACGAACTATAAACTATTACATATGTACTAGGATAAACCATGTTGCAAAATACACAATTAATTCAGCATTACTATCCTAGTAATACTTATTTTACATGAAACATGGAACATGTTGTGTGTCTGAAAAATTAACAAGAACCTATAAGAAAGTGCTGTATTTACCACTAAATTTACATAGTAATATACTACACACCATGTTTAGGGAATATACTATACACATGCATATACATCATAAAACAAACATAACCACATATTCACAAGGCAACAGATATAAAATATATCTATGGTATAGAAATGTAGTGTAACTATATACCCTTATGGGACAACAATGGCAAAATATTTATTCAAACGACATCTCCATAATGCTTCCTTTGGACATCAAAACTATTCCTGTACATCAGTGTAGCTGAACTCAAAGGGGCAGTTCTAATCCTACATCTCATGGTGGAGGAGTGTCACCCCAAATGAACATGCAGGGTTATATAACAAGACAAATATAGATATATAGGGTGAAGGGTTACTCAGAACACCATTCTATCCAACTAAAACATAGGCTTGCTACATATGTATATACAACAGACCAAGGGCTAATCTCAGAATGCCTTTCTATCATATTAAGACATGCCCTTACTATAAAATATAATAAACAATGAAATAAAAATTAAAATATAAATTATTATTTATATTTTATATATATTAATATATTAATTAATATATTAATTATATATAATAATTATTATTTTATATAAAGTAAAAGAGATGTTGTTAGCTAGGTTAGGGTGGCAACAGCCCCTAAACATCACCATCCATTTGTTTTCCATAGGTTATACATGCATCCACTTTTCCTACATTTCCGTCAGGTTTAAAAAACAAGTTCTCAAGGAGTAGGTAACCCATTTATAAAGATTAGCCATTCTCAAATGATGGGGAGATGATAATAAAGACTTTGAAATCATCTCATGCAGTGAAACACCCAAATGTTCACTGTTTATGCCCTTATCCATGGGTTTCACTAAAGAAAAGAAAACTAAAAGCTGTAGATATTGTCACTAGCAAATTGCCCTTATTATTTAGTTGTATAAAACTCTTGTCATATAAATCATTGATAAAAATGATATTGGCCTTAATCTAATCAGTCTACATTTGAATCTGCCCATCTTTGAGAAACTTTTTATTAAACCAAATCCTATTTCATTTTAATAGGTCCATTTCTAGGAAAAGGGGAGAAAATTGTGAAAACCATCAATTCTACAAACCATATCATGTTTGAATCTTTAACCCTAGATGATGATAAAAGTAAATAAGAAACTTCTCATTCAACCCAAAACAAGATTGATCTGGAGGTATTTCTGGCTCTGAGAACCTGCCAACCAAGGGCTACTTTGGCATACATTTCCAAATTTGGGACTCCTAGGCCACCTAACAGTTTAGGTAATGTTAATTTTTTCTCTAGTATTTGGAGGTTCTCAAACAAAGGGGACCAATAGATTCTGAAGTAACTAAATCACTGCTAACAGTCTAAGACAAGGTTTTGAAGAACTAGGCCAAATGCCTTTTTGTAAAGTGTTGCATTTGCCGAAGCACATAAATTAACAGTGTAGTGCACATAATGCATCAGTATACCAAATGAATAACAATGTGTAAGAAGGCAGTTATTATGTGGCACAATCAACTTACAGAAAAATGTTTACGCTTTTACTTGAGCTATGTATAATACTGGTGTCTGGAATACTGATCTCATGCAATATTACTTCAGTGACGGTAGCAGTCATTCAAGCCATGTTTTCAACTGCTCTAAAGTCACTGTGCATGAACACATCAAAACTTACAAAAAATATATATACCACTGTGATGTGAGCACTGTTTGTTTCTACATTTGTGCTTAGTGGTTTAACTAAGGTGGCATCTATTAAACAACAAAGATTGTAAAACTAGACACTATTTTGTAAATGGGCAAATTTTGGAATATACCATGCTACCTCCTAGAAATCCTATCTACTTAAGACAGATGCAGTTAGCTTTAACCTCAATGATAAAAGACTGTTAACGTCACCTTTTTTGGCAGAAATATGTCATCTAACTTACTTCAGCCTCAGTAGAATCAGCCCAGTCTTCTTCAACTTTAGTCTGTAAATCTGTAATCTTTCTGAACACTGTATAAAATATACAACCCATGACTGGTGGAACCAAATTGGCTAATTAGAAGCAGCATGGAGAACTTGCTCTGCCATTTGATAACAGTCTTGAGAGGATTATAAATAGAATTATTTTGCCATGAAATAATTGTACGTTGTGGAAATATATTGGATCAGCAGTGAAATTTTCTTGTCAAATTGTACTCCTTGGTGCTTAAGGAAAGGTTTATCAAACCAACTACTAATGGAACCTCATTGAAGAAAGAAGTTAAACAATTGTTAAACATTTAAGAATTACTTTCTAACAAATGACTGAGTGGTGTCAAATATGGATGGTGTCCAAGAAAACAGTAACGAACAAAGTGAATAATTGAAAGACATGGTACAACAGCAGGGGGCTTCAAGGGAGACCATGAGAAGAGGGAGCCCAAACAGAATTTCTATTAAAGCAAAATAACTGGTTATTAGACAAACTTGATGATTTAGAAAACTGGGAGTACAGAAATGTAAAAATTGATGGAATATGAAAAAATTTCAAAGATAATCAAATGATCAACTTCTTACTTTATGGATTTCTATAATCCCAAACATTTCTGAGGGCTTCTCACACAGAACAGAGCCAAATCTCTATCAGAGATAAAATCATAGCATAGCTTATTTTCAGCCAGATTCAGAAAATTTTGCAGCATCATGTTAAGTGAATTTAAAAAAAAACACAGCCACAATGAAAATAATAAGTTTTAATGTCTCTAGCACAATGACCAAACACAGCCTTCAAGGGTACTGCTTGAAGGCTGTGTTTGACCAAGGTAGATTGACTGCTGATACTGCAGTGCAGCATAAGGGGATGTTGCACTCCTGAGTGTGCTGCCCTTCAGATGAGACACTAAACTGACACCACATCCATTGTGACTGTGTTTTTTTTTGTATTTCTTTTTTTGTGTGTGGTATTCCATGTTAAGTGAATTTGCCTGACAAGCATATAACTATATTCAGGATGGGTGCAAGTCGGAAAACCCAGCCACAGGATATGGAGAGGTGAAATAATGTGGTCCGCAATGTCATATGCTAATGATTGTATAATGAAGTGTCATGTATGATAATGAAATGAAACAAGATGGCAGGGTGATTCAGCAATGTCAAAATTCCATGCAGAGATGCTGCACTCACTTTAGATTTGAACTCGGACATATGTCCATGTTCAGACAAAGTATATCATACAAATATGATTGGGGTTAACACAGCCATTGTAAATGTGTATCAGCAGGAAGCTCTTACTGCAGCTGCTTTGCCTGATGCACTGGATCATCTGACCACACTAAACGTGAATGACACCGACAAACAGACCGGTAATGTGAGGACAGGAACACCATGCAAGACATTGTGGAAAGGTGTCCACCTTGTCTGCAGCCTCATGGGAGTCTTGGCGTATCTATTGCAATGAATACCAAGTTATGTGTAACAATATGTATATCAGCTACATAGACCTTTCAGATGCCTACTGGGGACACAATGGGAGTATCTTGGGCATCCGTCTAGAGAATACTCCATTACTTCCTCAGTGCCATGCTTCAGCATGTGGGGAATCATATGTTGTTCCTATATATAACCCATTTTCTTGAGGTAATAGGGACCATAGTCTGTACCACATTGAAATAAAGGTTCCATCCGGTGATCTAGGAAGGAGGTAAGTGAACTGCAAAGGGCATCACTCCATCAACTGCCAGGTGGTCTGTAGATGATACCTTGAGTATTACAATGTGAGTGTGAGTATTTTCACAACTCCTACATATGGCATGCTTGCCACCTTTATCAATGCCCTGTGAGGGATGATTTCTTATAAGGGTATCTTGTGGGTGATGCTGGACATATCCTAAAACCCCGGAAAACTGACCAGGAGTACAAATATTCAGTATCACAAACCAGAAATATTATAGAGCATGTGTTTGGGCTGCTGAAGTCATGTTTTCACTGTTTGGATACATCCAGTGCCCTTATGTATGACCCTGACATGTGTACCAAAATGCTGACAGTGTGTGGTATGTTACATAATATTACAGTTATTTGCCCACATTGATACCTTACTAACAGGATACAAGGCCTAAACAGCATGTCCTACAAGGACTGAAAAAAAGCCCTGTCACTATACTCATTATCCTAGAAACTGCTACCAGGTGACTCGTGTCTGGCATGTAAGGTATCTTCCGTTATATTACTGATGGATTTATTGCCCATAAGCAAGTCAAATGCTATAAAAATACTTAGTCTGAGGATTTAAACCTCTACTGCAACATCAACAGAACTATTTGGAGGGAGAGAGATATCTCACAGAGGATATAGCTGCTCTGGAACAGACTGTCTATCCACATAAAACAAAGTTCATCCCTGCCCATAGCCAAGCACAACTTAGATCTATGGATGGGAAACAAAAAATTTACCCCAGGACTATCCCCCGTACAAATAATTGACAGAAGCAGCTTCTAAACACTTTATCCCAAGCATGGGTCCCATCAAATTATCTATGGTATGATTCCAGTTATTCTCATTAGGGGTAATTTACAATTATTGACCATGGTATGGGTAAGGCCAATCTGTAACCAAGTGAGATAGGTTCATTTTGAGCACAAGAAGGGAAAACTGGATAGGCTTAAGAAGGGCCACAAGGGCAGCTAGCCTAGTTCTTACATATGAACCTATGGAATCAGTTACAGTACGATCAGCTGATGCAGTGCCAATAGTTCCCAGCACAACAAACAGCTGTAGTTGAAACAGACAAGAGGTTATAGCAGGCGCTAGCAGCAGAGGATGACCATACTCAGTACAGATGGGCACAGTATGCTGTGCCACTAACAAAGAGGCAGTGAACTGCCCATAGCTTTACAACATAAATATACAACACTTAAGCAGACACACTTCAGTGAAAGTTATGCATGCAAAAATACTAGACTGTGCTTACCTATGCATAGGCTTGCCATGCTGTGCATCAGTCATAGGTAACCCAAGTAACAATGTACAAAAATAGGCCTCAGGTATCATCATTTGCATAGGTGGACAAGGGAGTACAGGAGCATGTTTGAAAGAGAACTGTGTGTCTGTGAGTGCTGAGGTGTAGCTAAAGAAAAAGTGGTTTTATGGGTATTGTGAGAAAAGGATTGGGGGATCAATGTGTAGAACAGCCAGGGTCCGTGGATGTGTGGGATATTCTGGGGGCAGAGGTGATGGCTGTGTGTCTGCAGGGACAGAGCTTCAGCATTTAGTACAGCACCTTGGCAGAGCCTACTTTACATGCTTGCGGCATGCATGACAGCAGGTTCGACCTTCTGTGCAAGTACCCGCATTCAAAATCTGAGTCTGTCAGGAGTTGCACTGGCTGTAACATGACCATGATTAGATGTTGGAGCTCTGCATGACCTCTGCCAACATCCACTAAGAGATGTGCCACCATGATATTGGCCATGACCTTGGGGACAGCCACTGCTGGGTAGAGACACCTCTAAAATAGATGTGGCTGTAGAAGTGCTAGCAGGACAGGTGTGGGATCTTGCTTGGCCATGACCATGTTGTTATCATGTGTGGATCTAACAGTCTTACATGTCCATGGCCATATTGGTTATCGTCTGTGGATGTAGCAGAAGATTGTCCATGAGGATGGCCCTTCACCCCTGACAGACAATTTAGAGAAGGCACTGCACAGTCCAGTTCAATTCAGTAAATCCAATGAATCACAGACACAAGTCATGTACTCCCATAGGTCAGGAGGCACAGCCTGGATCACCCTCATTATTTCTGCCACTGCTGTGGTGGAACTAGCCTGCCCCTCCACAATGGCCTTGCACATACAATGGGTGGCAGTTGATGACACATCAACCTGGAGGTAGGGAGATAACTGGTAACCATATATTTGCTGAGCACCACTGCCAATCCCCCCCATGGGGACCCCACTGATGACAAACGTTAAGGGCAGGTATGGACATGTCTGATTTGGGGGCCACCACATTTCCCTCATCTATGATGTTTCTATCCACCTGTTCACTCCCAGGTGTTTGTTTTCTGAATATCCACAGACAGACAGACTGTTTTCATACTCTGTGTAGTGGATGCGGGGTCACACTGCCTGTGTCAAGCACACACTATGAACATTAAGATTCTGCCAGTTCATCTCCACCATCATTATCACAGGCAAGAAATCCTACATGAGATTGAGGCAGTTTCACAGTGTTGGTGCCAGATAAAGAATCACCTGTCAATACATCTATGAATACACCTCTGCATACCAAAAGCAAAACGTGTAACAGTGCAAGTAGGACCTAGCACCACAATTACGCACACACAGCTGATGGAGTTATTACTATAAAACTATGACATCACCTGTGAATACACGAAAGCAAAAAGTATGACAGCGCAAGTAGGACCCAGCACCAAAATTACACATGCAACTGATAGATTTATCACTATAAAACTGTGAAATCACCTGTGAATACACGAAAGCAAAATGTGTAACAGCACAAGTAGGACCCAGCACCACAATTGTACACAGAATTGATAGATTTATTACTATAAAAGTATGATAACAAGTAACACTGATAGCAATACCTTGTACAAATGAACATGGAACTTGGATCCCTGATACACCTGTATGTCATAACCCAGACAGGTATTATAAACTTGATTGTGACTAAGAGGTTAAGGATGGGTTGCAGCTACTGATACTCTGATATAGGACTACATACTTGGGGGCATCTGCTGTTGAAACTCTCAGGGATTTATCCAGCTCTGCCATGACATCTAGCACTGCACTCTGAGACTCTGGGGAGGGGGTACAGCTTTTAAGTGAGGCCTGACGCTCCTTCATTTCCTTAAGGAGTAGTTCAGTAGATGACCCATCGCCTGTAAATGATCCACCACCTGTCGATGGCCCACCACCTGGAACCCTCCATTCCCTTGCCAGGGACTCTTCTCTGTGGGGGGCAGCACATATAATATTTGTTGCCATGCAGCACATCATATTGTAACTGCAATCCTGACAGCACTAACATGGGTGACAATTTCATGCAGGAGGTAGTCATGGAAATGTTTGTTGCCAAAATGAACAGCAAACAGTCATCAACTATGGAGACAGAGGATCTCAAGTACCACCTCGTTTTTTTGTATTTGTAAATGTGGGATTGTGAGAAGTACCACGAGATGTATTGCATTTCTTTTGGGCCTGCATAACTCTGTTGGCATGGACATAAGTACAGTTAACAGATGTGGTCCAGTGTGGGCCTTACACATCCTTACACCACTACTACTATTACTAATAATCCTACCCTACTAGGCCATCTAATATGTGCCTAACAGTTAAGATATTTGTATATGTGCAAGGCATACAATACTACAATAATACTGCACAGTACTGTATCTCCCACTTATTTTAACAATCCTGCAAGCTGCTATATTCAGTATAGTTGAAATGTACCCCTTAAGACAATTTTGGCCAATACATATAAGAGTACTGACAATCTGTCTTCTCTTCTAGGCTTTACATTAAAGAGCAGATGAAAAGTTACCCTTGGAAAAATAAGCAGATGTGTAAAAAGTAGCACTTATTATATGATCAGACATGTCATTCATGAACAAATGTTTTAGCTCTAGTAGGCTACAGGATTTAAACTCAGGATAGCAAAGTTTCTTCCATGGCAGGATGAGAAATACAGTGCTGTGTTGGGCTTATATTGCATAAGATGATGATTACTATTGTTTCTGAATCACGCGATTTGTCATGTGAACAAACCAGATAAACATCGTGCAGATTTCTAGCTCTGCAAGCATCTAACCTGCATGGGAAGCCAAATATGTTAAGGTAGATTGAATTGTCATCCCATCCCATAATTAACCATCTGAAGATGGAGTCATTGCACAGCATGTATTCTCAGCAGCATACAAAGAGATAGAGGACTGCCATATTTCATACCTTAAAGTGCCACTGAAATCATTGCCATCCATGGCACAAACAAGATGCCCATTAATGCCCATCATTGTTCAAAGAATGGGATATGAAAGCTATTTTGGGTGCCAATTCTATGCATTTTTCTTGAGATCTTTCAAGATGAGAAATTATAGGTGGAGTAGGTGAGAACAGTGCTCAGTTTAGAGCACAGAGGTGGTGTGTGGAGGATTTTCTGAACATTGTCCATAAGAATTTCAGCCATAAGCTCCTGTAAGATGGTTATACTGGGTAACAGTATAAAGCTGATGCCTCGAATAGTTTGGCAAAGGTTGTTACCCAAGATACTGACATCCCATGTACAGTGGAACAGTGCCATCACAGCTACAGTGAAATGAGTCAATGCAAGCCTGACCCTCCATCGCCAATGGCAGGATGAAGTTAGGGCACAGCCACCACCTCAGTACTGTAAGTATAAATGTAGAACATGTTTTAGCTAGTCAACCTACCACTGCATGCCACCATCCAATTTATCATTATGCCCGTTTTATATATCTACCCCTGCATAGCACGACATGAATAGACAGATGCACAGGAGCAGACTAGAGCATCAAAGAGAGCCAGGTGAGTAAACATGCTGCAATAAAAAATGTCTCTGTTTTCAGAGCAACAGCTGTAGGCATCTATATGTTATGTGCAAATAAACAAGTTGATGACATTCCTGCTTAAGTTTTATTATTAAAATTTAGTGTGCTTTGTATTTCTCTTCCTCCATACTCTGTCAGTCTCCTTTCTCTTTCATATATTTATTTGTTTTCCTTTATTTCTGTCCATTTCTGTTACTATTATATGGAGCAGCACAACAACCTGCACCTAACCCACTGGCAAGGCCCATTATTGCACCTAACTCACTGGCAAGGCCTTTTATCACACTTAACCTACTGGCAAGGCCTGTTATCATACCTATCTCACTGGCAAGGCCTGTTATCCTCCCACAGGTAGCAGCATTAGTGCTGCCACCATCACCATCACCACCAGAAGCACCTAGCACATCTGGGTCCCAGTCTGCCATAGTTGCCTCCACATGTCTTGCCCTACCTGCACCAAAGGGTGGTACTGTGGTACCTACCAGTAGCAGTGTAAGTGGAGGTGACACCCTTTCCACTCATCAGCAGCTGCCAGAGTTCAAGGGAGATAATAGACAGGAGGACTGCATAGCTACATCTGCTGAATGAAGATGATGCTCTGGCATATCCCTGCCCAAAGCTGACTCCACCTTCTGAGGCAAGACCCAGTGGTGACAATTCCCAGGTGATGAGCAATCTTCCACTGGCTCTAAGCTGGCAGAGACTGCATCTGTGAAGACCCAATACTATGGCGTTCCACATCCTTTTGTGTCCATGTATATTGTACAATTATCTCCTCACCATTGTCTTCTCTCTGTTTGTTTGATGTCTTCCTCACCAGTATGTTTCACCCCCATCATGTTACCCCCACATGCTATCAGTCATGTGTGTCTTTCTCGTCTACCTGACCTCCCCTTCTTACCCACTTCTTACTTCCTTGGCTTACTTCCCTAACATTCACTTCTCTAAAAAATTAAAAGGTTAATTGCCCCACAGAAAATAAAAATACTCCCACCCATACCTTTCAGCTTTCCAGATATTTGAATATTGTATACATAATTGTCTCATTTGAAAATTTCTTGCTGTGGTTACATTTATTGGCCAGGAATTGATAAGCTGATTGCAGATTAATGAAGAATTGTCCATAGTGTTACTCACAAAATGAGAATTTTTCTAATAAATCATTGAGGTTTGAAGTCAATACATAATTACAAATGCTTTTTTGGATTTGCCCCCGAACTATTGAGCTAAGAGGTTTAGAGGTATATTCCTGTGCCACCCCATCCTACTTATTCCTTATCTGTTCACCTTCTGCTTTGGTATCTTCTTGCTTCCTCTTTTTATTATTGCCCTGTACTACCATTCCCAACCTTTAATCTGGTCAAAAAATAGATAAACATACTATACACATGCCAAGAAAGGTCCTATAACTCTCAGTGCTCATACATTGTGTGACTGGTCATAAAAAGCAGCAGTGATGTCTACATGTAACAAACAAGAAATGGCAATTCTCATTCTACAGCAATTTGAAGTCCAAGCCATATCACGCACTGCAGTTATTTCCATTGGTCAAGCAGATGAGCATAGCTCTGTTGCTCAGCACAATGAAAATATGAAAGAGGGTAGGAATATTTCAGCTATAGAAAGAAATTGTGAGCTCATGTGATCCTTTGAAATATCAACACTTTTATTGTTTTACTCACTGGCTTTACTGGAGTAAAACTGCATAGGAGGCTGTAAGTTTTAGCATGATTTTCTGTTTATCTAGGTCTGAGTTAGACACAAAATATAATTCTATATATTCAATATAGGAGTCCTATTTTTTATCATCACTATAAAATTCATTATTTTCTGTTAGGCACTGGTTATTGCCACTGTTGCTTTCACTCATTTTCTATGCCCTGTGTGTGCTTTTCTTTACTTTCACACCAGTGTAGCTAGTGCACACTGCATTTATTTTTAGTTTTAATTTCATGCGGACTGATGATCAATCTGTTTATACTGATGGAATCTGAAAGCCACCACTGCCCACCTAATGTCATGATGGATATTTGAGGAACAGGGAGTATTGTCTTTGGACCACTGCACTGCCCCAACTCGATCTGATGGCCAGCAGCGAGAGATGATTTTTTGAGTCGCACTACTGGTGCCCAAGAAGTTCATGTATAAAAGTAAACACAAATCTGATTCCTTAAATTCATCAAATGCAACCTGGCCTCGAGAGCATATATGGAATATGCACTGCTGCTCTGAGTATGGGTTTCCAACATCCACGCCCAGACCAGGAATACATACTGACCACTTACAGCTCTGATTTCTTGGCTTTTCAACACAGGATCCTTTCTCAACACACTCTTTTTCTTGTCTGAGAATCACAGGGCCTTCCAGTGTCCCTTACCCACGATAGCTGCCTTTCAAGCAAATTATTACACACACACACACACACACACACACACACACACACACACACACACACACAC
Organism: Protopterus annectens; assembly: GCF_019279795.1. Taxonomy (NCBI): domain Eukaryota; kingdom Metazoa; phylum Chordata; order Ceratodontiformes; family Protopteridae; genus Protopterus; species Protopterus annectens. The sequence continues at coordinate 1,163,080,247 of NC_056739.1, forward strand.
ACACACACACACACACACACACACTCACACACACACACACACACACACCTGGGCTAGACGCCTAATAGCTACCATGCCTCTCTTGAATTACAGGCAAATAAAATAACAAACAGAGACTGCTACTACTCTAAGCAAGCTGGTCTGTTTGAGGTGGATACCAGTGACAGGGAAGCATACAGTGCTAAATAATACAATCTCGTCAGTGAATAAATAATACATAAATATCAAATAAAATGGTACTTATGTATTATTGCAACCAGATTTTCACGGTTGCAAATTTCGCATCGTTGAATCCAGACAAGCGCATGAAACACTATAAAGTCTTGTTCAGACTCCTTATTGCTGGCAAAAAACCTGTGGACTACCTTCAGGGACAGCAAAACTTTCAAAATTCCTCTTCCGGTTTTGCATGCATTACAGACGTATGCTTGAATTGCTGTCCATGCTCTCTTACTAATGAATGGAAAATTTGAACCATCAGGAACGAAGTCCTCAGACAAGGAAAATGCACACATAGGAAGGATGCTTTCCTGAAAGTAATACTTTCTTAAAAAACTGTAAACATACTGCACAATAACCATTGCAATGTGAAAGGTCACGTACAGTAATGCTTGTAAAAAGTCAGGGTGGATGATGTGATTGTGAGTTCCTGATTACACGTAGTAAAAACAGTACGGAAAACATGTTACTGACTGATGAAGCACTTCTTCTCATTTGGGGAATGTAGCAGGTTTTTAATTTGGACCTGAACATATGTTAACAAATTGTTAACAACAAAAAGTGAAGCAAAACCATTATCCCTGTGGCCATGCATTTTAATGTGGGGGAAAGTGGTCAGCAATTGCAGTACATAAGACAGCAGCTCTGACAGTTGAAGCGTGTATGCACTTTACTGCCAACTACATGACATGCTAGTGGCAAAGTGCATACCAAAACAGCAACATTAACTTTGTCATTTTTTTAATGATAACCCTGCCTAAGACAACCTTCATTGTGCAAGAAAACCCATTGTCTGACATTGTCACACCATTAACACTTAGATGTAAACATCGGGAAGCAATCGTTATTATAGCAAAAGTCTGGTTGCAATAGTATGCAAGTACCAATAAAATAATAAACAGAGAGAGGTAGTATTCTAAGCAATCTGGCCAATTAGAGGTGGACACCAGTGACAGAAAAGCATACAATACTAAATAATACCATCTCTTCAGAGAAGAAATAATACCTAACTACCAGCGTAAAACAAATAAATACAAAGGAATACTTACACAATAAAGGAGCCAATACACGACTAATGCAAGTTAAATATGCTTAAATGAAGATAGTTGCACAAAGACTAGAAAATAACAATAATCAGTTGCACTGGCAGACTACCCCCCCCCCCCCCCCTAACTATGCTAGATAAATACTATAGCTGTTTCTGACTGAAAGAATATTAAATCATTTGCTGTGTTAAGTAGAAAAATATTATGCAGGACGACTACAAAACAGCAACTTGTAAAGATGTGGCTACAACAAGGTATTTCAGCACAACTGACTAATTCTCTGCACTTCAGCTCTAATATATATTCTAGCTTATTCTTTTCCCCAGAGAAACCAGCGATATAATGAAATAGGTTTTTCAACATTCAGATCTCCACAGATTTAAGGAGAAGTTTCACATTTACATGGTCAGCTATCTCTTTGAAGAGTCTTTTCAGTGTATGTTTATGGCCCCTTGGCTTACTAACATACGAAGGCAGGAAGTTACACTGTACACTTCAAATAAAATATTCATGCATGATTTTTTTTCTTTTTTCTCCTCTTATACATTCGCAGAGAATGATCACAAAGTCACCTATGATTTCATGGCAATGAAACTAGTGCAGGGTCTAGGCCGTTGATGCAAGGATCTATTGCTGAGGACCTGATCAGAAGGCTGAAGTAGCGTATGAGTCGACTTCGCCTTGGCGACAGTCTGGATAGCACAACAGATTTGGGAGCTGTGGTGGACGAGACTCAGAGGAACATCATTGAGTAGTATGTAGAGGAAGCTCGGGCAGAAGTTGCAGAGGTAAGAAAACCATTAAAATACTGTTCTCAACCTGGACCTCTTCCATACTTCGAACTTTATTTATGTGTCAGTGGTGCAACAGCTGCCACATTCACTTTTGGTGCAGAAGGTTCTGTTCCCACATCAGGTAGATTGACTGCTGATACTGCAGTGCAGCATAAGGGGATGTTGCACTCCTGAGTGTGCTGCCCTTCAGATGAGACACTAAACTGACACCACATCTGACTGATGTGATGGTATCTCAGGTGGATGTAAAAAATCCCATGGCACTTATCAAAAAAGTAGTAGAAGTTCCCCAGTGCCCTGGCCAGATTTCTCCTAGTAGTATAAATGCCACCTTAAGTTGTTTCCCCTGAAAAGAGGCTGCAAGTCTAGCAGAACTTAACAGGTCAAGAATAAATAAATAAAATGAATAAAATAAATAAATCATTCATGTATGCATGCTTGTGTGCATGTATGCTTGTGTTTATTTATCTGAATTTGTTGACTGGCATAGTGTTCTGATCACCACAGACAAATTTCAGTTTCATCCTGGAGAATGCAGACAAAAAGACAGAAACAGCTGGAGTACTAGTAGAAGTACTACAATAAAGTTAGAGGTACATGTAATAACTAATAAATGTAGCCAGTAAAATGATTACTATATGTAATGCAGAGTGAATTAACATTACACTTGCAGTACATATTTACAAAAAGGGGGGTGCAAAAGGAAAGCAGTGGACAAATGTATGATTGTATACATGTGGTGGAGGTTATAAATGAGCAGCCATAATATGCCACCAGAAGTTTAGAGACTGTTAAGGTGTAGATGCAGTTTGTTGTGGAGCTTGGAGGTATTTGTTATATGTCATGTTCAAAGGCAATTGTAATTTGGTTGCTTTAGAAGGTGGGTATTCAGTTTGTTACACAGTTTTGGATACGAGGCAATTTCTTTGAGGTGAGAGGGAAGTGATTACCACAGTTTGGTAACTAAACTAGAGAAGCTGCCTGGTACATTGAAGATTATGTCTACAGCTTACACAGGAATAACCATTGTGTTCTTGACCTGTCGAATTGTAGGAGTGTATTCTTAAGATAGGTTTAGCAGCTTAAGGTAGGTTTAGCAGAATTAAATCTTCATTTTAGAGTCAGCTGAAGTTGTCCAATCCAAATAACTCTTTGTTGTGCTTCAGAAGCATTGCACTCTTTAAGTAGCTTGCTACATCAAGACCACATAAAATATTGATAAAAGCCTGAGGTATAAAACCTATTCTTCTGAATGATGCAGCTTTATTACATTAAGCTATTACCTAATGTAGATTCATCATTAATTACCCTGGCACTGTATCATTAAGCTATAGTTTGTTTCGTGTGTGTGTGTGTGTGTGTGTGTGTGTGTGTGTGTGTGTGTGTGTGTGTCTGCATGCGTTCATACGTGTGTGTACATATGTCACTGATGTTCTAGGTCTCTTTATGCTTGTAACTGCTGCTGGGCTTGGTAGCTTCATAAAAACCCAGAAAGGATCAAAACTGGAAGATGCAAAATAGTTGGTCTCAGAAATCACAAAAATGAACTATGATTCAAACTGAAAATAGACTATCTAGGGATCCAGTATCTGTCTGCCTGGGATGACATGATTGACAGACCTCGATGCTTTGCCAGAGATGGCCTGCACTGTCACCCCTGGGCTTCTGGATACTGGCCAAGGCTCTTGTCACCCCTGTAGTGCCTTTTTTTAAGCATTATTCCAAAGGCCAAATTACCACTGTAACAGCTACAAACAAATGCAATCTGAGGATCATGCTGCTCAATGCTAGAAGTCTAAATCTCAAAATGCACTCGCTTGAAGCACTCCTTAAAATGGAGAACATCGACATTTGTGCTGTAACAGAGACCTGGTTCAAGGCAGCAGAAAGCACCCCTGCATTACCAGGCTATAACTCATTCCACACCTTTAAGCCCCATAACTTGGACCGAAGCTCCAAAGGTGGTGGTGTTTCCATGAGCACACCTCCAGACTGGTAGCCCAACATAACGCATCAGAGATACTTCAGGTGCAGCTAACATTGGGTAAGACAGCAATTCAGGTCATAGCCTGCTATAGGTCCCCAACCATATCCCAAGACTCACACTCCACATTCCTAAGCACCCTGGAGAATATTAGGGTCCAACCTAACACTCTCATACTGGGCGACTTCAACTACTCCTCCATTAACTGCGAAAACTACTCATGTACCAATACACTTGACCAGCATTTCCTGAAATTCATTAATTCCAATGCCCTGGACCAGCTCGTTCTTACCCCCACTAGAGGTAGCAGCATCCTTCATTACTAACAGGGGCGACTGTTGCTCTACACCAATAGTCAACTCCTCCCTGGTTAAATCCAACCACAAACTAATCACCTTGGAAATACACATCCCTCCCACCCCCCCACCTCCACAAAGGTAACCACAATGAAAAACTTCTCCAAAGCTAACTTTGGGCTCAAAAATAGAAGTGGCTAACTTAATGGCACCCATGCAAATAGAGAATATTTGCATGACTGCTGAATCATACACCAATACACTGTATGAACACTTGCACAAATGCATGGATCTCGTCATACCCAATAGAACCAAGATGCTCTCCTCCAAAAAAGGAAACCAATCTGGTGGTCCCCTGCCATAAACAAACTCTACAACAGGAGGAGGAAACTGATGCGGAATAAGGTGAAGTTCCAAGACTGGAAAAACTCCCTTATCAGCCTCAACAAAAAGTTGCGATCCCTCATCAAATCCTCTAAAGCTAGCTATGAAAACAGGATTGTAGCAGATAGTAAAGACAACCACAAGGCCTTCTCTAGTTATGTAAAGAATCTCCACAGCAATACCCAGATTTGCTCTGAGCTACTGCACAATGGTACCTCCTATACAGAGCCATCAGATACTGCCAATATACTGGCTGACAGATTCAGTGCCAACTTTACCCCTCCCCCCAAAGGACCAATCATAATACCAGTAGATTGCCAGGCACCCAGAATTACTGCTGCATAGGTTAAAACAGCACTGTCCATGGCCACGAATACAGCTTCTATGGGACCTGACAATATCCTTGGCTGTGTTCTACATGAACTACAGAGTGAACTGGCACTTCACCTGTGTGCCCTGTTCAACCACAGCCTCACCTCAGGCTTTGTCCCTACCAAATGGAACACTGCTACAGTCATCCAACTCCACAAAAGAGGAGCTATTACAGACCCTGGGAACTATCACCCCATTAGCCTGACAAGTCTAATATGCAAAGCTAAGGAACGCATCATCATGGACCTAATAAATAAGGATATAGGGAATCTCCAAACTCTGGATCCCACACAGTTTGGTTTTGTGAAGGGTAGATCATACCTGCTCAACCTGGTTGACTTATTTGAGAGCTGTGGATGAAGGCAAGGTGGTTCATACAGTCTACCTTGATCTGGCCAAGGCCTTTGATTCCATTCCCCACTCAGGACTCATAGAAAACCTCACTAAGCTAGGCATTAATCCTTATATCACTAGGTGGGTTGCAACCTGGCTCACAGATAGAACTCATAGTGTGAAAGTAGCTGACTCCAAGTCAGACTGCTGACCAGTCACAAGTGGAGTCCCACAGGGATTGGTCCTCGGTCCTCTCCTGTTTGGTATCTATTTCTCTGCAGTCCAGGCAAATACAAAGGGACTTTGGCTGACAAAGTTTGCAGATGGTTGCAAGTTGGGAACTATTATTAACTCCCCAAGTGATGTTGACATCCTACAGAAAGGCCTCACTGAGACCAATGACTGGTGTCAGAACCATGGCCTTAAGCTCAATGCCAAAAAATATGTCGTCATTCCCTTTAGAAAAAACCCAGTTCCCATGAATTACCACATCGATGGTAGTCCACTGAATACAGAAGGTGTTATAAGAGATCTGGGAACACAGGCTGACAGCAACCTCTCTTTTGAACACCACATTGCCACTGTGGTCAGAAAGTCCTTCTATGTGGCACATCTCATTAATAAGGGTTTTGCATCCAGGAAGAAAGAGGTCATTGTCTTCCTCTGCTCTTCCCTTATTAGGCCAATCATCGAGTACAATGCCCCATTTGGCACGTGCATCACTAGACACCTGCAACATCTGGAGAGGCCGCAAAAGTACCTCACAGAGAGGATCCTAGGCCTTAAACACTTGTCCTATATGGACAGACTCAAAAAAGCTCCAGCTATTCTCTGTCTCATATCACTTACTTAGAGGCAATCTCTGCTTGACTTACAAAGCCATGTCTGACCTAGCTCTGTTAGAAATGCTACATCTACAGAAATCCCAATCCCTCCACAATAAAGAGAACATGCTAGAGGGACATGTTCATAACCCAGAGACTGCCCATGCTATGGAATAGACTTTCCCATACATGTCAAACAGAGCACCTCACTGGCCCTCTTCAAGAGAAATCTTAATGAGTGCATGGGAAATAATTCACCCTGGGGATCACTCCAGTGGCTGTACTCAATAGAGGCACTGGGAACTATGGTCAGGTGGCATGATGCCAGGGTAATCTTATGGGCTAGGCTTGTAAAGGCTCCAGGGCCATTAGCCTAGTACACACCTATGAACCACTGAAGATTAAAGTCTAAATACAAACACAGTTGACTTATCACTCTTATGATAACTGATTAATGCAATTTCACAGTGCAGTTTTGTGTTACATATTTTACAAAACTTAATATAGTCACACACTTGTTACTGTCTGAAGTACCATAAAACAATCAGACTACAAACATCAGACTTCTAAGTCAGTTTTCCGTACCCTGATATCAAACTGACTAGTAGCTGGTTGTGTTACATTCTCATCACAATGTTTTATTTATTTATTGTATTTTCCAGAAAAGTCCAGTTGGGATAATATCTCATTTTCAGTGATGGCTGGGCAGAAAACATCCACACTAACATAATATGGGTTCAGTTAAAGTTATTACAAAGCCTAATACAGAATAAAGATGTATTAACTATGTCAAATGTCAGCTTCAGTGCATGCAGTTTGAACTTAAACATACATACTGCAAATATTTGGTAGTTATAACAAGTTGAAAAAGAGCATTGTCAATAGATAAAGTATTCATAGAGATTACATTAAACACATTGAGTACACTCTTTGGAAGAGAGATGACCAGATAATATAGCATAGGCAAAAATGCATTTAATCTTTATCTAAAAAATAGATTTTAATAATTCCTTATCTCTGATCATAGTCAAAGTATGCTGCTGGTGGAAAAAGGGAGGGACTATTCAGCCTGGGATACTGCAGGAGCAGAAAGGTTTTATTTACGTAGTTGTTTAGTAGCAGTTTAAAGTTGAAGAGATTAGAGGAAAATCTAACTTGCAGAGAGAGAGAGAATTCTTTTTTAGCTACATCAGTGGTTTACATTTTAACCTACTTCTTTATGTACGGTACAAAATAAGCAAAGAATAAATATGTGGATTCAGATGTTGGTTTTGAAGTTTTTGCCAGTCTTTTCATTGCTGTGCAAAGCAATGACGTAATGAGGCATAATCAATGTGCATATACATTTACTGTACCATCAACGTATTACTGGACCTTAGCACAAAACAGTCCTTCTGGAATAATAGATAACAGCATCCAGTACTGAGTTCTGAAGCACTCCCATGTCTAGAGTAAATGTTTTAAATAGTGTGGATCCTACTTTGTCAACAAAAGTTTGATCCTTTGGGTAATTAGAGAACCAGTTAAGCGGCCGATTAGTAGAATGCAGTAATCAGCCAAGTTATATATTCTCTCTCAAGATTAAAACAGAAACCTCCAATACAGACTCTTTTCCATGCTTGTAAATATAATGGTAGCAGTTTTGGTAGTAGATGGTAGTTACTTTTAGTGCTGGGATTAAGAGTTTTAAACTAGAGAATGGTTACTTTCACTTTCAAGTGTTTGGAATAATAATGCATTTTCAGGAAGAGATAAAATGTGCTGCTAAGTGTTTTATTATGAAAACAGTTTTTCTGATGTAAGATTTTCTTAATATATCATTACTTCAAAACCCTGCTGCATACATCTTTGTTACTGTATAATTATCGGTACTTACGTATTATCGCAACCACACATTGTCAGCATCCAAGGCATTCTCGGCAACATTCCATTCTTAGTGAACTAACGTGCTGCTAAGAATACCATGAATGCTGAGAATTTGTGGTTGCGATAATACATTAATACGTTAACCATACTCTTTTAAACAGTCCTTGTATGCAGTCATGGTGTTATTTTTTCAGCGTGGTTGTGTTAAAAAAGTATTATCACACCATGCTGAAAACATAAGCAGAAGACACGTTTGTTTTTTTTTTTAAGACAGCATTATCGCAGCCACACTTGGCGACGCTTTCTGGGTTGGCTGTTATGCAACCACACTTCACCTTGGAAAACAGTGTCACAGAAGAGCTTGCCTGAATATGTTTTGTTTTGGGGGAAAAAAGTCCACTTCTTCTGTTATCAACTTTATCTCTGTATTTCTGCAATATTTTCCGATGCAATCATATTTGATTAGATGACTTGCTTGAAATCTGTGTCCTCATAACCATGCTAAATATGTGTACTAACTCTTAGACTGATATACTTCACAACAGGGGGGAATACTCCAAGGTAAAACAATGTCAGGTGTAGCATACATTCCTCCACATTATCGCCAAACCAGACACAGTCATTCCGGTAGCTGTACGTATGCTTTAGACGCTTTAGAATAGGAACATGAACATGCTAGATGGCCAGTGAGAAACCTGACAATGTGTGTGGTTGCGATAATATGTAAGTACCTAATTATCTAATAGGAAATACAAAAATAAGCAGACATCAATAAATGTTTAAGCTAATTTCAGGTGAACAGACTTCCTAAAAACATACACACTCTGAATGGCTGATATACTGAAAGTGATTGCATATATTGTACCTTGGTTTCGTTTAGACCCTCTTGGCTTTTCCTGTGGTTTCTGTTTCAGTTTGCTTTCTAACACTTTCTCCATCTTATCTATTACCTGCCAAAGGAAAAAAAGAGAGGCATTTAAGGAATACTTTATCTCAGATTGCACAGTAAGTAGATTTGCTTTTGAAGCTGGCCAGCAATCTCTTGCAGGTCTTACACAACTAATTTATAAAAAAAAAAAAAAAAATCAACATACTAGAGCCTGATGCAGAAAAATGTTTGAAATGAACAGTTCTGATTACACTTCATGGATACTGGTCCATTTACCTTCTCCTGCTGCCGTATAGTGTCCTCTAATAATTTTGCTCGACGTAGCTTCTCCTGGTATTTCTCAAGTACTGCTTGCTGCTGCTGGTGAGCTCTCTGTAACAACAGGAGTTCCTTCTCACTGTCATTCTTCTGAAATACAAGTAGAAAAAAAGCCACTTCACCATAAACCTAGGCTGACTTTGTGGCAGTTTTATTCAAAGAGTACAACACAGAATATGGCAGCGAAAATAAACATTTCTCATTTAGGTTACACAAAATATTACAAAAAGAACAAATGCATTCTAAACAATCTTAACACACACATACATATGTGTGTGTATGTATGTATGTATGTATGTATATATATATATATATATATATATATATATATATATATATATATATATATATATATATATATATGTATATATATATATATATATATATATATATATATATATATATATATATATATATGTATATATATATATATATATATATATGGATTCCTATTACAAGAACGAAAGTTCACTACTTCGAACTTGTAATAGGAAGCCACATTTCTGTGAAAGTTCACTTTAACGAAAGTGAACATTTGCGAAAGTGCACTTCACCGAAAGTACCGCAGCACAGTGGAGGACATAAAAAACAAGCTATGTCCTCCACTATGATGCGATAGTCACGGACTTTAGGGTTATGGCACAGGTTAGGGTAAGGGGATAGTTAGTAAAGCTATCCCCTTACCCTAACCCATGCCCTAACCCTATGGTTCGTGACTATTGCACCATAGTGGAGGACATTGCTATGTCCTTCACTGTGCTGCAGTCATCACGGACCTTAGTGTTAGGGCACGGGTCATGGTAAGGGGATAGTCCTATGGGCTATCCCCTTACTATGACCCGTGCCCTAACCCTAAGGTCCGTGAGTACTGCACGGAAGTTCAGTACAACACCCATTCGTTGTACTGAACTTTGCGTAAGTGCACTTTCAATTAAGTGCACTTTCGCTGCAGTGAGCATTTTATGCACTATTTCGAATTAGTGAAAATTTGATCTAGTGTATGGAATCCATATATATATATATATATATATATATATATATATATATATATATGTTTCTTAAATTAGTCTAATGTGAAAAAAGTTGACACGAAACTAGTCAACAAAAAAGGTCTAAAATGCACAATATTGACAAAATTGATATTATAGCAATGCAGGGTATTTCCCCTTTCCCTACTATAATGTGACCTCTGAGTTGGTTAATTAGCAGGGGGTGTTGAGGTTTTCGATATGTTTAGTTTCTGTCGACTATTTGGTCCAGACATGTTGACTTTATTAACATGAAATTAATTTAAATATATATATATATATATATATATATATATATATATATATATATATATATATATTTAAGTCACATTTGATAACCGGGTTAGTCCAACTGAGTTTGAAAACAAACCCATTTTCAGTGGAGACCCGAGGGGAAAAGCCCCAGCAAACAAAGTAAAGATAAAGTGACAATATACAACTATTAAATAACAATTACAAAACAAAATAATTGTAAAAAGAAAAGGTTATTAGCTATTTGCATTGTATTGATAATAAGCAACCCATTTTCAGTGGAGACCCACATAAGCAAAGATAAACATACAGGACAAAACTATTAAAAATAACATTGCAATACAAAATTAATTATAAAGATAAAAACAAAAGAAAAAAATTATGAACATTAAGGGCTGCCCTGATAGCAGTGGTGTAAAATTTATTACATATGAGAGTAAAAACAAAAAGATAATCGTTGTTCAAAAGAAGGACAATATATAGACATTGATAGAAAGTGGTGGAGATAAATAGTGTGGAGAATGGGAGGGGGAGAGAAAGGAGGGGGCTATAGCAGGGCTATAGTAGTAGAGCTGAGGGTTTAGGAGGTTAGTTTAAGCAGAATTTACTAACAGAGAAACAAAGTTAGGAGATGCAACAGGTTATACAGTAGGACAGACTAAGACTATGTGTGGTTAAGACAACGGCATGATTTTAAGTTTAGTAGGTGGGATTTAAGCTCCTTTTTAAAACAGGGAAAGGAAAGGTTGGATCTAATATGGAGAGGGTGTTTGTTCCAATTTAGTGAGACACAGTGTTTGTAAAGTAGTTTGCCAATATTCTTTTGGGTTTATAAACTGAGAGAAGATGTTGATCAGCACTCCGGAGAGGCCGGAGGAGAGAACAGGGAGTAACATGGGAGCGAGAACAGGGCAGGTAGAGGGATTGTTGAGTATGGAAAAGGTAGTGTGAAGTTGCGATTCTAGGAGAAGGTGCAGAAATTCCATCCATTGAAGTTTGTTTAGTGAGAAGCAGTGATGTGAAGAGAGTGGTTGGTTTAGAATAAATCTGGCAATTTTGTTGTGTGTTTGTTCTAGTTTCTGCACTGAGGTAGTTTGGATACTTGTAATCATGGGGGAAGCGTACAGAAGACTAGGTAAGAGAAATGCCAGCGCAAGAGTGCGTTTAGTGGGAGCAGTGAGGAATTTTTTGTTCCTATAAAGTAGTCCAAGTTTTTGGTGTTTTTTTTTTTTTGATGCCCTATTGTATGTGCAAGTCAAATTTTAGTTGGTCATCAATTATTATCCCAAGGAGTTTGGTGTGTAAGGCAGGGGAGTAGTGCCATCTAGGGAGGAAAGAGAAAAGTTGGATTTAAGGTGAGAGAGTGTCTGAGGTAGAAAGAGAAGGAGTTGAGTTTTCTTAGGGTTAAGGATTAGTTGATTATTTCTGAGCCATATTTCAACAGAGATAAAGGAATTCTGTGTTAGTCTGTGTAGTTTAGAGACAGTATTGGAGATAAATAAGAAAGTAGAGTTGTCTGCGTATTGTATTACAGATGAGAGACTGCAGGATGAATGTAGGTTGTTGGTAAAAATATTGAAAAGGAGCGGTCCAAGTATGGAGTCTTGGGGTGCTCCTGTTTGAAAAGCAAGGAAGGGTGAGAAGGCCTGCTGCCATCTAACAGCTTGTTTTCTGCCAGTAAGGTAGGACTGGAACCAGCCAAGAGTAGAAGGAGAGAGGTTATTAAGAAGGATGGGATGAGACACAGATTTGAAGGCTTTAGAGAGATCAAGGAATAGACAGGAGATGAGGAGGTTGTTGTCCCTAGCTTCTGCAACCTTTTGAGTATATATATATATATATATATATATATATATATATATATATACACACACACACACACACATACATATATATATATATATATATATATATATATATATATATACACACACACACACATATATATATATATATATATATATATATATATATATATATATATATATATACACACATATATATATATATATATATATATATATATATATATATATATAGATATGTATACACACACACATATATCTATATGGGATCCGTAATGTTCATCGAATGGCCATTTCACCCAAAGTGAAACGGCCAAGCACACTTTCGCGAAAGTGCTTTTCACCGAAAAAGCACTTTTGTGAAAGTGTGCTAAAAAACTTTTGCTGAGATCGTAGTACAGTAGGGATAAGGGAATATTCCCTTTTCCCCACTGTAGTGTGATCTCAGAGTGAGAATATAAAAGTAGGGTGGGGTGGGGGGTGTAGGGGGGCTTGTCTCCCTGCGTACATGTGAGTAATATGTTTTTTTTTTTTATTTTGTTTTTTTTTTCTTTGCACAGATTAGCGAAAGTGCTTTTTTGGTGAAAAGCACTTTCACTAAAGCGTGTTCTGCCATTTTGGTTTTGGTTAGGTAGGATTTCGTTCAATAGTACGAGATTTATATATATATATATATATATATATATATATATACACATATGATATATTTATGTGTGTGTGTGTGTGTGTGTGTGTGTGTGTGTGTGTGTGTGTATTCAAACACTGGCACGCATGTAAATTAGTAAGTAATATGGAATAGGGAAAGGATAGTGAGAGAAAAGCATATTAAAGTTACTCTGTCTAGCCTGGCAATATACGATTTTCAATTTTACACTGCTGTTACATTTAAAGCATAAAGCAGCATTCATAAAGAAAATGCTTTTAACATGTCAAATAAGTCATGATATAGTTTTAAACAAAGGGAAAAAAGGTCAAACAGACATACCACTCAGTAAAAACTGCAACAAAGACATGCCAAGCTAGAATCTTCACTGTGTAATACCATAAACCTCCTACTCATATGTAACCATGGCAAGCAGCTGTGTCATATGAAGTTTAAACAGCATACATTGTACATTGATCCAGCATGCCCTTTTAACTTTAGAAATCAAAATGAGGTACAGAACCAAGGAATGAAGGAGCTGATATTCAGTGACACTTTGAGAAAGCAAATAGTCAGACAGTACCTTAACTCCTTATTTTAACACACACACACACACACACACACACACACACACACACACACACACACACACACACACACACACACACACACACACACACACACACACAATAAATTTACACACACACATAAATATACATGCATAGGCTTACACACACACATATATACACACTGCCTTTCCTTAAGTCAGCACAAATTACATATATCAAAGCATTCATCAGTTTTATGTTTTAACTTTTCCTCACTTATTTAATTCTCCAGGTCTGAGTTTTACTCCATGTCATATGTCTCGTGTATTCAAATGAGACACTGAGGCTGGGCATGCGTTCAAGTCATTTATTGTAGATAAAGAAATCAGGAGTTTTAACTGGAACATGCACTTTGAACTTTATAAAGTAACTGACTTGTTATTTCAAACACTCTCACATGTGCATCTCCATTCATGCTTACACTCAGTCTGGCTGACTATACAAAATGGACACTGATCTTGCATGTGCTCAGTACTTATATGCACGTGCTGTCTAGCTACAGTGGCTGACTAGGTTCAAGATACACACTGATTTACATCCTCCCTCTTTAATTTGTTCAACATGCAATAGGAGAACAAGACATTTTACTAGCTAGATATCACATCAACATTTAACAACAATTTCAACTCATGGGTCTGGAAATTCTACCCAATCTGGTCACATAAAAATTTTGACTGGATTTAGCAACAGGGACAGTCTCTGGGGATTCTTTTACAATTGGAACTTCGGAATTGTATCAGGATTATTTGAAGAAAGTACACTGTCCTCTGGAATTTGAACAGGTGTGGAGTCATGAGAAACAGAGTCATTGGCACAGGCAATTTGCTGTGTCACTGATTTAGAGACTGAACACTTCTGAAATCTATTCCTTCAGATTGTATGATATAAGATTTCAGTTCTTCACAAATGTTCTTGATTCCCGCTCAGTCATATCATTTAGATATTTGCATTCTCATGCCTTCTCCTAATCTTAATGGTCTAAGAGATTTACTGGACTTATTGTAGTGCAACTTTTCTGACTGATGTTTTCTTGAAAGTTGAGTTGTTTTTGCCCATTCTGTTGTTCTTTGCATTTGGTACTAACAATTGTTTACTGATCAATAGAGTTGTTCTTGACTGTCTGGTATCAGTCTCTGAGCAGGTGAACCAAGTAAGCTATCTCGAGAAATGTTTCTGAGATTGAGTACATTAAGGAAAACATCGGTACCATCTCTCTTGGAGTTCCCCAACAAATGTTTTGCACTCTCAAATGCACGCTCATCTACTCCATTGGTCTATGAATACTCAGCACTACCAGCAACATGAACAAAGTCCCAAGACTCAGCAAATTTCTTAAATTTCTGACTTGTAAACTGTGCACTATTGTCAGAAATGACTTTGTGTGGACTACCATGGACAGAAAAATGTCTCTTCAATTTCGTAATGACAGGGCTGGATGTTAAGTTAGGAAGAAGCTTGATTTCCAGCCAATTTGAATAAGAGTCTACTAACACTAAGTCATATTGACCATTCCATTTGAAAATATCTGTAGGAACTGTCAGCCATGGTAATTCAAGAATCTAGTCTAGCTGAAGTGATTCTTTTTGTTGATGTGGTTTGGTGCTGCTGCAAATTGATCATGTTAGGGTTTCCTTCCCTACATATTTTGATGTAGAAGGCTGTGACAAAGGGAGAGACTGCCAGCACAGCTATCTGGAATTTTGTAAATAATTATATGTCATTTGTGAATATCAACATTTTTTATATAAGATGCTTGTGTTACAAATGTATTATAACTGTTTGTCATGCGTATATCAAACTGCTGGTACAGAAGCATGTGTTGAAAAGATTTTTGCAAAGTGCTGCTTGAAATGTAACCACAGTGTGTTCTACTGGAATAGAACATTAATGTACATGCAATATTGTAACTGTTTAAATTTATATATTTTAACGGTGAAAACTAGTACACAGTAGACTAACCTCAGTCTAGTAAATTTTAGAAAAATAGCTGAAATTAAATTACTTTACAGCAAAAGATGATATTTTTCAGTTTCAATGCAGCAAGGAAAGACAATGTCTAAAACTAGGGAACTTTCTGTATTGTCCTAGAAGTGTTTTATTGTTTTATGACTTCCAGCATCTGTCAAAGATCTGAGGAAAAGCTCTTGTCCATCTATTTTTAGGGTCTATTTTAGAACGTCGAAGTTTCAAAACTTTGAATGTTCTAATATCGACCCCTATTCAGCGAAAGCTGAAAATATCAAAGCAATAGAAACCCAAATTTTTTCCTAGGGAAAGAATTCAGTTGTCCGTTTCTGTTGCTTCGGTATTTTCAGCACTGTGGTGGAAAGTTACGGGTTGGGTTCAGGTAAGTGTGCAATTGAGTGCAGGTTAGGTTAGTTAGGGTTAGGGTTAGGGTGCGGGTTAGGTATGTGTGCGATTGTGTGGACGTGAGGGTTAGGGCGGGTTAGATGAGTTAGGGTTAGGGCGCGGGTTAGGTATGTGTACGATTGTGTGGATGTGAGGGTTAGGGCAGGGTAGGTGAGTTAGCATTAGGGTGTGGGTCAGGTAAGTGTGCGATTGTGTGGACATGAGGGTTAGGGCGGTGTAGGTGAGTTAGGGTTAGGGCACGGGTGAGGTGAGTGTGCAATAGTGACGGATCTTAGGGTTAGGGTTTGGGTTAAGGTAAGTGGATAGTTAGTGGTGTGTGTATAGTTTAGTGTAGGGTTAGGTGTAAGATTTTAGGTGTATGTGTGTGGATTGCTGTTTGTTTGGTGTGCTTGTGTTGTGTGCATGAGTTTTGGAACAGCAAATTTTTCCCTAGGAAAAAATTCGCTGTTCTGTATGTTCGATGTTTTCAGCTTTTGCTGAACAGAGGTCGATATTAGAACATTTAAAGTTTTGAAACTTCGATGTTCTGATACAGACCCTATTTTTACAAGTAGATGCTAAATGCTACCAGCTGCCATCAATGGTTGTTTTGGGCCTAGGGAACTAGAAGTCAGATGACATTCTGCAAGCTAGTCCAGCAGTAATATTTACAATATTAATTTGAGAGGTCTTTTAGAGAGACACAGCATTCTGTATTCTTTCTTTTACCTGACAACACCTAGAAGATCCATTCACCACATCTGCCTTGCTCTGTAAGTAAGTTTCTAAGGTATAGTAACTCTCTTCGATACAGTCAGGAATATAGCAAAGCTTAGTTTACATATTTGTATTTATTTATTTGAGACTGTCCTATAGTGTTGTTTTAAATATTTCCTGTGGTTTTGAACTCTGATGTCACTGTGAGTATATGTTTAGTATTGTCTTGTTCTTTTAATATTCATTATTAAATATATTTAAACCTTTCATTTATTGCTGATTTGTGTAGCGATATTTAAGTTCTGAGAGAACTTGCATATTTATTTGGTGACACTGTGTAGGCCACTCCTAATGGCCTTGCTCTTGGTCAAACTAACATTTGTATTAATAGTAACATTACACAGTAAGATTGGACACCCTTTATTAAGTGCCTTAAAGTAGCTGATAAGGAGTCAGCTGGTGGCAGTGATAACTACCTTATCTGAGCAAAAGGAAGTATAGCTAGTCAAACTGTGCTAACCTTTCCCAGGTGTGTGTGTGTGCAAATTAAACCTCAAAGAGTGTGTGTGTCAGCTACTTGGGCAGGCACGTGAAGCACTGGTTGGACAGAGAGGGTGCTGGAGGTATTGGCTTGGCCACTCAGCTGAGATCTCAGCTCTATAGGTGAGCCAGTGGGAAGTCTTACTGGGGATCTGAAGAAAGAGGGAGAAACCAGCCCTGGACTGACTGTGGTCTCTGTGTGCTCTTAAGGGAAATTGCACTTGATGCAGAGAGCTGCATCTGGAAATATTGTGTGTATACTTGTCATCCTGTCAGTGTACATCCCCCCACTGGTGCCAGTGGTGAGGATTGAGGCTCCTTGTTTACTGGTCCAGTGGAGGGTCATCACAAACGCCAAAAACTATGCCTCTTGTCATTCTTTTGCTTGAATCAGTACCCGGGTGACCACAGTGCAAAATGCTGATAGATTTCTGTTATAATGCTTTAGGAATGACCACTTTAGGACCTTTCATGATGATTCCATTTTTCATCATGAGCTTGTCTCAGTAAAGATAATACTGCTGAATGTCAAGTGGTAAATTGGTTTGTTGTGCTGGCCATCCTTGACTAATAACATTTTTCAACTTCAGGAGAATTAGGTCTGAAGCTGTGTGATTTATAAGTTCATCAAGATGTGATGACAAAAAAATTCTGACTTCCATGACTTCAAACTCTGCTTTCTCATTTTCATGCTGTTCTGTTACTTATCTGGGTGCTCTTGACAAAGCATCAGCAAGGTATAGATATTCACCTTTTGTATAGATATCAGTGAAAGTGTACTTTTGCAATATTAACATCATGTGTTGCAGGTGTGCTGGGGCTGTATGTATTGGCTTTTTCAAAACTGTCACTAGAGGTTGGTGACCAGTCTCTATTTGGATAGGTCTTCCATAAATATAATCACTGAACTTCGAACATGCAAACAGTACTGTCACAAGCTATTTTCCTGTTTGTGCATACTGCATCTCTGACTGGGTTAAAGTTATGGATGTATAGCCTACTGGTATGCCTTCCTGAAGACATGCTGCACCAAGGCCATACTTTGAAGCATCACAAAAAAGAGTTACAGGTTTATGAACATCATAATATCATAATCATATCATAATCTTCTTCACAATATCAAATGCTTTTTGGTGTTGTTCCAACCAGGACCAGTTTACATTTGTGCATGTCAACTCATGTAGCAGTGCTGAAAGCTCACTTAGGTCTGGGACGAACTTTCCTAAATAGTTTACCATACCTAGAGAATGTTGTAAATATGTGACATTTTCTGGAACTGACCTCTCAAGAATTACTGTTTGTTTAGACAGATCTGCTTGTTAGCCAGTCCCACAAAAGTAACTTCTTTGAGTTTGAATTTACATTTCTGAGGATTCAGTTTAAGACTGACTTTACGTGCATGGTCTAGAAGTTTCCTGAGATTTCTGTCATGTTCATCTTCACCATTAACCTACTATGATAGCACATGGATAACCAGAAAAAAATTTGCTCCATTGCACATTGAAATGTTTCACTGGCAGAATTTATCCCAAATGGCATTCTAAAAAATCTGTATCTACCAAATAGTGTGCTAAAAGTGGTTAACAATGAAGATCTGTGATCCAGAAAAATTTGCCAAAAGGAACTTTATGCATCTAAGACTGAAAACCTAGTGGCATTTGGCATGATAGTGGCTATCTCTTCTACTGTATGCATTGGATGATGAGGATGTTTAAGCACTTTAAGTCTCTTGGATCAATACACATTTGAATATCATCTGAGCTTTTCTTATGAGCTATGACCATGGAGGATACGCATTCAGTTGGTTCTTCACCATTTTGTCTAGGTCTGATTTTACTTTGCTCTGCATTGCTTCCGGAATCATCCTTGCTGGTCTGACAACTGGGCTTACTTCATGGTTTAACTTCATGGAATATGTGACTGGAAGTTTGACAAGCTTGTCTTTGGAAATATCATCATATTCACTAAAATATTATGTGTGAAACTATCATTGTTGTTCATACTTATATGATAAACTTCTTTATTAAATGAAATCAATCCCATTCTTAAACAATCTTTGAAGCCTAACAGTGATTGCACATGTTTTTTGACTATGTAAAACTGCAAGTCACAGCTGTTTCCAGCAGAATGGCATGAAAGAACTACTGCGCCATCAGTTTGAATCTCTTCATCACCATAAGCAACTAGTTATGCACACTTTGCTGAATCAAGTTTCTCACCTACTTTTACTCTGGCAAACATTTGTGCTGATAAAACAATACCCTTGGATCCAGTGTCTACTTTGAGCTCTACAGGTTTCCTATTAATTTGTACAGTACAAAA
The DNA here is from genome assembly GCF_019279795.1 of Protopterus annectens. NCBI lineage: Eukaryota > Metazoa > Chordata > Ceratodontiformes > Protopteridae > Protopterus > Protopterus annectens. Next base: position 1,163,099,836 of record NC_056739.1, read on the forward strand.
TATGTCACTCTTTGTTGCCAACTGATAGTCTACTCTATTAACTGTTTTATCAATCACAGAGGCAACAGCAACATAAAAAGTTTACTCACAGCTCTCTGTCTGATCTACTTGCTTCCTTGAATGCTCTCTTTTAATAAAAGATTATGCCACTTTAGACTTGCAAAGCCTTTTGAAATGATTGCACTTTTTGCATTTGTGACATTGCTGACCAAAAGCTAAGCACCTTTCTCATTTAGGTTCATGACTGCCTCCACAATTGCAATAGTTAAGAATAAGACTGGCTATGACACCCTTCGGTTTATATCTCTTTTTCATCTTAGCTTTATATTGTACACTATCAACATTCGCATACTCCCAGCATGATTTTCTCATTCGTAAGCATATTCGTGTGCTTTTCTGTAAGCTCATGTATTTGACAAATCTCAGTGGCTTTGCTTAATGTTACATCACTATCTAGAAGCAAAATCTTTCTCACTGCATTATTAGCACTACACACAAGATGGTATTTTATCAACTCATCTTGTAAATCACCAAATCTGCATGTTTTTGCTTTATTTCTCAAATTAGTAATATATGCTGCTATAGTTTCACCAGGCTTTGGATTTCTTATGTAAAATATATGCCTTTCCATTATAATATTCATTTGAGGGTTACACATTTCTCTAAATTTACATTTTAAGCACTCAGGGTTTTCCTGCATTTCAGCCTGTATCACAATATGGCAGTTATCCCCTGGCCCTGCATACACGGCAGGTGCATACACAAATGAACATTCCTTTTCAATGGCTTCTGAGCCAGCTAAATTAAGAAGTATGAATGCCTTTGTACGTGTGTCTTTATCAGAAATTGCTGCCTGTATGAAAATATCATAGTCTTGCTCAAACACTCGCCAATTCTCTACAATATTATTATCAAACACCAGTGTGGCAAAGACATGCTGCAGGTGGATTGGACACTCTAAATTGGCCATAGAAGATTATTATCAAACACCAGCAGTCCAGGTCTGCAAAATCCCTCTGCCATAACAACAAAATTCATTTAAGTATAAACATAGACCAGGTACTTGTAATTATTTCCAACTGCACAACAACCTCTCTGAAATGGTTTATTTTAACACTGCAAACACTGTGAACACTCTGGAGACTTTGTATACTTTGAAAAGTTTTAGTTAATGCAAAAAAGTCATACACTGAGAAAAAACTTGGATGTTTTTGCCTTTTCGTATATTTTAAACACTTCAGAAATTATTTCTAACACTTCTATCAATATGTCACTATTTCGGACATTTCGTTTATCTTGGTAATTATTTCAAACATTTTGAATGCTTTTCCACATATTCGGCGACTGACGAATCATTTAAATGAGTTTAAGTACCTTTGAATAACCACTGACCTGTTTGCGAGTTCACTGCTGTATATTTCTCCACTTCTAACGTCGTGCCTCATGGCTTGTAAGCAGCTTCAACTTTGGATCCCATTCTGACACCATATCGCATGTCTCATATTCAAATGAGACACTGAGGCTGGGTATGCGTTCAGGTCTTTTACTGTACATAAACCAATCAGGAGATGTAACTGGAATATGCACTTCGAACTTCATAAACTAACTAACTGACTTGTTACTTCAAACACTCTCACATGTGTCTGGAGCATTTCTCCCTGGGCCTCCACTGAAAATAGGCTCTGTCCTAGTTGGACTTTCCCGGTGAACAAATGTTAAATAAATAAATAAATGTGCATCTCCATTCATGCCTGTGCTCACTCTGACTGACTATACAAAATGGCAATGATCTTGCACGTACTCAGTAACTTATATGCATGTGCTACCTAACTACAGTGGCTGACTAGGTTCAAGATACACACTGATCTACACTCCTGTAGCTATAAATAACTATCTAGACATACCTCAAAGCCTATATTATTTCTATTTCATAGACACACACAACTCATACAAAGACACATTTATGTTATATGCTTCATGATCTGTAACAATTTAGTATAAATATTAACAGCTATTAATCCATCCCATTGCCTGTAAACACATGCAGATCTTAATGTACACTGCTGTATCATCTTTGACAATAAGCATTCGTACTTCTGATAACAATGAAGTGATTAAATGAATGAATGTGAGATGTTTGCTAACAAACTGCACTGAAGTTATGTCCATAAGACAGAACTGATGTGGCTAACAATGGTGAATTAGATAATAATTTAAGTGTTTTATAACTGCAAGTTAAACTGAGACATCACTTTACTGTAGCAGCAATTACAGTCTGTATTACTTTTCTTGAATTAAGTCTCATTAAACAATATCTCACTTGTATTAAAACTGAGCACTCTGATTGGACAGCTGAATGAGCATGCCCATTGTAAATTAAAAATACACCAACAGAATGAAGTCCAGCTGCTGAAGCACCATTAAGCAGCCACACTTTCTGTTGGAATATGCTGAGGGACAGAGCAAAACAGAAGACAAATCAGGTGTGTTTCCAAATGTATGTATATATTCTAGGGACTGGATTGCCATGAGGACATACAATGTTTAAGGAGAAGCACAAAAATCTTTGCCATTAGTTGCAATGACCATAGGATTTGTTTTATTCATGGTTTGTGAATTAGGAGCATATTTGTAAAAAGGGATCCTATAATGCTAATTCTAATAGATGTACTAAGCCATTTTTTCCTGGAACAGTAAATTGCTGGCAAATAGATTGATGCTTGGAAAGAAGCTGAATTCTGACTGATGATAAAAAGGAAAAAATGAAGAGAATAAGGCTTAGAAGTGAACCCTGGGGATAAGTAAATAAACAGAGGTCTCCTGAGAAAGAGTTAGAAAAATTCAGGTCCTGTTTAGAAACGTTTTTAATATTTGCAAGACATGTAGGACTTGACTACTTTCAACAAGATGTATATATTTTTAAACCAGCTGACAAGCTTAATCAAGAATACCTGAAACTTTGTTAGTAAAAGTACAAGTGGGAAGACTGATGAGTTTTTTGGGGGCTGGGGGTTGTTCATCATCAGCTGTGTGGCATCCCCCATAAACCCCTACATCTCACCAATCCACCTTATAAACCAATATACCATATTAGGATAAATCTCTATCCAGGATTACCAGCCTTATGCCATGGCTGGCAAAGTGAGTTGAGTGGGAGGATGGGACCAGGTAGCTGCCATAGTTACTTAAGGAAGTATATATATTAGTTTAAGCTTAATCCCTAAGATGTGCCAGAATTCTTTTTATAGATTAGGTGGGTCATAAGACATGGTCCAGGGCATGCCTTGTCCTGTGTTGTAGGTAAGTAATGCCCTTGGATCTGCTTATTCACCTAGTTTGACTGCTGATTAAGGCCTGCTCTCCACCAGCTTCAACAGGCTATCGAGCTTCCAATGAACTTGAGGTATTAGGTTAATAGTCAAGGCATTTATATCTCTATGCCATAAGGGTTGAGCAGAGTAATCAACTGGGACAAGAGTGATTAATTGGGACAACCTATGTGTGGCTTGATCCCTAAATGAAGCTGAGGAGAGTGATCACTTGAGTGAACTCATGAGTGATTAGATCTTTAATCTGTTGTGGTCCAGTCAATGCTGAAGTATTAAGATGGTTAGCTTTGAGCTAATTAGATATAAAGTTAATGGAACACTTTATCAGTAATAATTTCACCTTTACCTGGGGGGCATAAATGCAAGGTATGGATAGAAATTTAGGGTGACTGATGTTGACATTAACAAAAATTCATGATGGTTGAGTGTAATGGATATGGGTATCAGAGACGGTGCAGGTAAGAGAATCATGACTTAAAAGATCAACCCTTTTGAAATGTTTATGGGTCTTAGCTAACTGAAGAATATTATATCCTGGTGGTGTGAATAAAATATAAAAATCAGGATTCAGTGACAGATCAAATGTGAGGCTGGCATTATAGATGGTGCAATGTTACAAATACATCTAGCATTAGTAAGGCCCTTCCATGCATTAGCAGTTGGATCAGTGGCTGTATTTTAAATTGGAACAAGGTTTGGATACACACCACCAGGCAACTAAAAACCAACAAGGCAAAGGAGACAGCAGTAGTATTTAAAACACCTGATGGCAGTAGTTTTGTGACATGAATAAATATGAAATTTCACTAGTATATTTCTGATGACTTGCATGGTTTATATTCGTTGACAGCATGTGCATGTTTTCTCCATACTGGTATACATTCAGAGGTTTTGCATCAGTCAGTGCAGTTTTTGGGGGCTAAATGGAAGTAAGGCATAAAGTTTGGTATTATTGAATATAAAATTGTTATTCTTAAAATGGTCAGATTCCAAGAGCAATGTTATAACGACTGCATGCAGAATGACATTGTAATAATTTGTTTTGATTCAGCTAGGATGATGTGTAAATGGTTTAATGTAATATAATTTTAATAAAGTTAATTTGTTTAAAGAGAGTGAACATTTACAGGTGAAACAAGGCACTAAAGGTTATATGCCTTAAGGAGCTTAAGAAAAAATAACTACTATAAATCTTGCATGAGTGGGTAATATTATTATAGTTTAGTTACTGTGGTGGTGCAGCGGTTAACATTGTCGCTTCACAGCAAGAGGTTCTCTGGTGCGATCCACGGCTGGGGTACCTTCTGTGTGGAGTCTGCATGTCCTCCCTGTGGTCGTGTGGGTTTCCTCCGGGTGCTCCGGTTTCCTCCCACATCCTAAAGACATGCTGTAGGTGGATTGGACACTCTAAATTGGCCCTAGGCATGAGTGCGTGCATGTGCGTGCCTTCTGTGGAAGGTTGTGCACTGGGCTGGCAACTCGACACCGTAAAACCCCACTGCCAATCATGAGCAGACAGGTGATCCACTGTGGTGACCCCTAACCGGGAAAAGCCGAAAGAAGAAGAAGAAGTTACTGTGAGAAATTAAGGTTCCCAAGGATCAAGCTTCACAAAACATGAAGGGGAATATGAAAGGAAGACTGAGGGTTTTGTGGAGGAGGTGTATGATGGGCTAAAAAATTGTTTTATAAAGGCCATAGCAATATCAGAGGAGTATTTCCAGAATGAACAATCAAGTTTAAGTGAAAAGTTAGGGTTACTCTGCTTGTCACCTTTCAGATTCATTCACTTTTTACTGAAGATCTTATGATTCCAAAAATGTGAAGTGTTCTTGCTGCAGACGAAGGTAGTATAGACTGCCTCAGTGCTCTGCTTGCATTCATTAGACATAATGTAGAACATATTCCTGTTGATCTCATCTCTTGACTATTAGAACATAGATAACGCTTAATCTCTGCCATCTTTATGACATTTCTGATTTGAGAGATACTCCGAAGATAAGATTTGTCCTTAATGTATTCAGTGTGCTATAGAATGTATTTGTTTTATGATTAGGAGACAGTGGAGGAAGCACACAAGGACTTTTAAAACTAAGGGATTGTGCTAGTAATGTTTTTCAGTTGGTTTGGGAAACCATGGGAAGAAAATGGCACTCGTAAACGGGGTAAAAGAACTTTAGGAAATGTCGGGTGTCTCTACGTGAAGAGTACAGGCTTCATGTGCTAGGTTCCCTGTGTGTTCATGACAGGTGAGGTTTTGGTCATATAGAAGGCATAAGTATTTTTATTCTTTGATGTACGGAAGTGACACCAGAGGGGTTGGTAGTATTGATAATTTGAGTGGACTGCAATTTTTGTGGTGTACAAAATAACGTACGAGAGCTCTTTTGAGTGTAAAAATTAAATTTATTGTTCTGACACCATTTCTAGATAGCAGTGAAGTCATTCTGAAGTTAATATTTGAGAACGGATTGATTGTGATTTTCTATCATGAGGATAAAATCATCTGTATATAAATACAATTAGTGAGAAGGACGTCTCAAGGAACATAATTTGCAAAGAGAGAGACAAAAGAGGAGTGGACCGAAAAACATATCCTTGAATTACACCTTCACAGGTTGACCCAGAGATGTATGTATTATGAAGCCCTAAAAGATGAAAGCTGTTTTGGAAAAGTAGTTTTGAAACCATTGGACAACATCAGATTAGAGGTCTTTGCCTTTTAATTTGTGAAGTAAGAGGGTATAATCTACAATATCAAGGACTGTTTTAAGGTCCAATATCAAGGACTGTTTTAAGGTCCAATATCAAGGACTGTTTTAAGGTCAAGGAAAATAGTACCAGTAAGTGTGCCCTGTTCCACGTTAGAAAATATGTGGTCAGTCAGCTAGTGAGTAAATGGCTGTTATGGTACTGGAATAAGATGAGACGGTTAATGCTCAACATGTGTTACAAGGACTTATGATCGGGTCTCTAGTCATAACTTCAATTCATTATGTGTTCTCTTAATAAATTGCGAGAAAGACTCTTTACGTGAATTTCTTGGAATCCATTTCTAAAACATATAACAGACTGATTAGTATTGGTAGCTCAGTCATAACTCTATATGTACTACATGGAGTGTGGTGCCTATGCTCAAAAATTGGCAAAAAAAGGATATGTTTATTATGTAATTTTCTGACTTCAGAATAAAATGCACAACCTGGATATGCACCTTTCAAAGTTATTATGATCTAGTCTTGAATTATAACACACACTTCAACTGCCAAATAAAAACATCTGTAATTTATGTTACAATGTCATATGGGGAAAGAGAATGTCAGAAAGGTGTCTAACAGCTTTTAAAGCTGTTCAGTGATGCACTTCACTTCTGTCTACTGTCTGCGATGGTGCTGTATTACACCCTTCAAAGATGAAAAACAGTTTTCACTTCTGAACTTTCTTTTCTTTCTAGATGGAAATGCATGAGATCAGCTAAAACTCTATGCACTGCAAAGAACTATGATAGGTTTTCTCCTATCAAAATCAGTAAATTGTGTTTTCAAGCTGAATGCCAAGCGTCACTTCAGGAGTGAAGCAAAATAAATTTTTTGACATCCAGTTGTCAAACACATAAGAAATTGATTATGTTATAAAAAGATCAAAATCCTCAGTGTCCTTCTCTGCTTGAGCTAAAGGGTTTATTTAATTATATGTAATCATATGTATTAAAGAGCCTAACATTACAGCTGCCTATAACTCCTGACTTGAAATGAAAATAAGTCTGTTTCCTTAGCAGTGTTCTACAAAACCAGGTACAGTAAGTCAGATGAAGGCATAATGATGATCTAATAAATTATTTTCCTTTTTATATAAATATTCTTCTTATGTATTACCTTAGTCCTTTTCCAGTTGTCTTCATTTTGTCTTCATACAATGACTAGTAACACTTATGATTTTTATCACAGATCTAAAAGTACCTCCAATTTATCATTTGCAACCATTCCATCATGGACTTGATAGAGACTAACAAACCTCATGAAAATGTAATTTCGCTAACTTAAGGGACACTCTGACAGTGTATAGGTTCATAGGTAAGTACTAGGTTAGCTGCCCTTGTGGGCCATTTTAAGCCTAACCAATTTCCCTTTTTTATGCTCAAAATGATCTATCACATTTTGTTATAGATTGGTTTTACCAATCCCATGGTCTATAATTGCATATAACTCCTAATGAGAATAACTGGGATCATACCACAGATAATTTGAGGGGGGGGGGCATGCATGGGATAAAGCATTTAGGAGAAGTTGCCTCTGTCCATTAGTAGAACAGGGGTACTTTTAGCACATTAGTAGTATGCTGTTCGTTACTACTGTACATAAACGAGAATAAGAACAAAGTGAGAGAGAGTTTCAAAGATATAATAACCTGAAAAGGAATATTCTTACAGATCATTTGACATATGTTGATGTATACAATACTCATCATAAAAATAATAAAACAGCATAAAACAAGTATGAAGCATATGCTTTGCTAATAATGTTTACTTTTTTAGATGTTGCCCTTGATAAAACTGTGAGCATGTAATGGTGGTCCCATAACTATGATGTTGTTGAAATGACTTGTGTGAGTGAATGATGTTCAGGACAACCTTTCTGAAAGGCAAACCTTTAGATCAATCTGCAAGAGTCAATACTCCACTTACCCGAATTAGCTCATTTTGCAGCTGCTGTATTTTGTTCTTGAATTGTTGCATTTCAGCAGTCTCACTGGCCAGTTTGTGTCTTAGGGAAGCTGTAAAAGAAGATAGTAAAGAAGTCATTTTTTACCTTGCAGTATCAAAGCTGTATCTTTTAATTCATACCTTCCAGTACAAACGCTACATCTTTTAATGAAACCTTTGAGCACAATGTTTTAACACAGAAGTATAGTAGTTAGCACTGATGCATTTCCAGTTCATTTCTTGGATGAAGTGGCTTCTGTGTGGAGTATGCATATCTACCCTGTGACCAAGCTGCCTGTATAGATTTTCACCTGGTGCTCTGGCTTCTGCCACATCCATGGACTAGGGTAACTGGCAATGTTCAAAACTGTTTGTAGAGGAGTGTGTGTGTGCATGTATTTGTGTGTGTGTGTGTGTGTGTGTGTGTGTGTGTGTGTGTGTGTGTGTGTGTGTGTGTGTGTGTGTGTGTGTGTGTGTGTGTGTGTGTGTGTGTGTGTGTGTGTGTGTGTGTGTCTGGGCTTGTGTGCACATCTCCTAGTTCAATTTCTCAGGCTTGTGCCTACTGAGTGTTTGGATATGTTGATCACCATGACATTAAAATGAGTAAAGCAGATATTGAAAGAAAGGTAAAGCAATCAGTTGCAGTGACATCACTTTAGATGCAAACACATAGTCCTAATGGCTTTTACCTGTAATATCTGTCCCTCTAAACCATATATTTCAAAGGTTCATAGGTTTTTACTAGACTATCAGCCCAAGAGCCATTTTAAATCTAACAAAGTTACTCTAAATTTACCAAAATATTACTGACATGTCATGTGTCAGTACCCCAAGAGGTTTTATGGTTACGATATAAGCTTGCACACATCAAGCATTCACAGGCTGCCTTTGTCCATTAGGGACATGCATGCCAAACCAGGGGTAGGCTTGTGATTTCCCATCAATTGGTCCAAGTTACATTTGATTGAGGCTAGAGATGAGGTTGAGGTTTGCTTCACATAGATGGGAAGCCTGTTCCAAAGAAGGGGTTATTTTTGACACACACACCTGTCCCTCCAACATGTCCTGTTTATAGACAATGTTAAGGTCCTTAGAATGGGTTTCCATCAGTGTGGGATCAGAGGATGCATTGTAGGATAGGCCTAGCTCACTGCACAGCAGTTTGCAGGAGACCTAGTACAGGGCTATGGCTTTAAGATGGTCTGCATAAGACGTGTTGCTTACTGCTTGTATTCTTTTTGTGAGGAACATCTGTGATCTCTCAAAGTGTTGCCAGTGCCTTGTCAGGTACATGCTGAAGGGGGCATTGTGATCAATGATTTGCTTGATAAGAACTAAGTATAGATGAACAATGATCTTCCTTGACCTGGATGCCATGCCTTTAACTATAAGATGTGCAATGCAAAATTATTTTTCACCACAATAGACACACAGTGGTCAAGGATTAGGTTACTGTCAACATGCATTCCCAGATCTCTGACCACTCAGTCTACTTTTCAGGGGTGTATTATCAATGTGGTTATTTCCAAGTGTTGATGTCTTTCAAAGGGTACTATTATACATTTTATTGCATTGAGCTTTAGTCCATGGCTCTGGCACCAGCTGTTTGTCTGCATCACACTGTCTTAAAGGGTATCTCTGTCTTTAGGGGATTCAATGAGCATGATTAGTTTGTAGTCATCTGCAAAACTGGTCAGGCAGAGGCCCTTCATGTTTCCTTTGATTTAAGAGAAGAAGATGACAAAATGGAAAGGACGCAACACTGATACCTATGGGAATTCACTAGTGACTGACCTCTTTGACAGGGTGGATTCCTGTATCCTAACTTCTTTTGTCCCATCTGTGAGCCAGCTGGCTATCCAGTGGGTGACATATGGCTTATGTCTAATTTTGTAAGTTATTTGCAATGTACAAGTGAGTTATTGTGTCAAAAGTCCTGACCATGTCGATGTAGGCAGTGTGCACTGCTTTGCCATCATCCATATCTTTAGTGACCTTCTTGAAGAAGTCTACCAGGTTAAGGAGGGATGTCCTGTCTTTGACTTTTTTAAAAGCTTGTATTGCATAAAACAGAGCTACAGAATGGCTGATTGCTCCTCCCAGCACTTCGTACCCATGGCAGTTGTCCCCCTTGCCCTGCCCTACCTATGCTACTGCACTAATGTTTAGTGGCTTTGGAAGCAGTACTTTTGCATTCAGGATTCCATGATGCTATCCAAAAAGGGGTACTTAGTAAGTTTTTAAAACATCTTTATTAAATGATAACATTTTAAGACATGACATGAGTATATGTGCATTAACACAAACCATATGTGCTTCACTATTTTCATGCAGTCTATGTTTTCTTTTTAACAATTTTCATTCATTCTAACATTACATTAAATTGCTCAATTTCTACCTTCCTCTAAACTTCACTCTTCCTCCTAAACATTATTCTGTAGGTATTGTTCCCACAAATTCCATTTATTTCTATGAAACTTACACTTCCTTTTTCTAATGATCCCAACTCAAATTCTTTTATCTGCTGTACAATATACAATACTTCAGTTAAATTTGGTTTAGATTTTGATTTTGATTTTCTAATAACTGCTTTTTGTCAGCCAACAACATTAAACTTAGTAAGACCTTACTATGTCTAGGCAATTGAGATCCTGTGCCCCAGCTCAAAATAATAATTTCCTTGGTCATAGCTGGTTTTAGGCATTGGCCAATTTGGGGGCCACCTAGGGCAATTTTCTAGCCAGGGCACTTTTCCAGTAATCTGGATGGTGTAGGTAGACCAGGATGGGGACACAGGGTGGTGCTTGGGGGGGGGGGGTGCTGTGGAGTCCTTTTGGCTATGGCACCAGTTGGCCAAAGGCTGGTCCTGTCCTTAGTTAAAATGATTTGCACCCCCAATATTTTTGACAGAGTATTCTGTAGGGAATTTTTTAAATCTGCCAACCCATTATGTTTTCAAAAAACATGTTTTCAATTGTCTATCTCTTTCCTGTCATACCACCAGCAGTTGCCATCTACCTGAGGAAAAATTCTCTAAAGCCTGCTTGGAATACAAACACTCCATGCAAAAGTCCAAACCTTCTGGACTTTGTTACATATTAGGGACCCACAGAAATGTCCTCCCATTATTCCTTTGTAAATTACCTTTCCATTTAGCATTTTATAAGTCTGATGTTAAAATATTAGGAAAGTTATGAGTATGAATTATGCAACTAGGAATAATCTTGTATATCACTGTGCTGTTGGTTCTAGTCATGATGCCAGCACAGCCATCTTAGGGACAGACTTGGTGTATTTCTATATTGTTACAATGCTCTTCTGTAACCAAGGGTGATGTTACAAATGATGCACATGTTTTCATGTTTCTTGTCTGAAATCTCATTCATAGATGGGAACATGCAAGGACAGCACAAAACATCATAAGGTAAGGCTCCCAAGATGGTATGTTGTAAATCTTAAGCAAAAGTGTTAACATTGGCAGAGTTACAAATAAATGTTTTCTAAACTAAATATAGTATCATGACTGTAGCAATTATATTAACATTATGTAACAAAACATTCAAAATATTCCTCTTACTGCTCTGTATGTAAAAGTCTAAGGTGTCTCTTTAAAGTTCTATGTCAAAAGGTGATTTTTCCGGTCATTGTGTAAAATTATATTTTTCTGGTAAAACTATTCATGAGGTAAGAAACCATGGTTGCTACACTGAAATGTGGGCTCAAAATATCACAAAGTGATGTATTTGTGATAACTATAAAATACACAGAAAATGATAAAAAAAATTGTGACTTTGTCTGCTATTAGTACGTTACCAAATAGTGATAATGATTTTCATATCAGGAAAGAAGATTGTACTGCAGTTTGTAAGGGACAGACCTAGTGGCTGCTGGATGATATGCCTACAATGAAGAGACAGAGGGAATGAATGGGAAGTTTTTACGGACTTTTTGATTATTTTAGTAAAGAAACAGTCTGAAGTTCTTTTTTAGAGAACAAACTGGATTAAATTATAGATACTGGAGAATGTGAATCCCACTTATGATTTAAAGGCCATACTGGATATTGTGGACTACATAAGCTGCAGTGGTACAGCGGTAGCATTGTTGCCTCACAGCAAGAGGTTCTCCTGTTCGATTCTTGGCTGGAGTGCCTTCTCTGTGGAGTCTGCAAGTCTTCCCCATGGTTGACTGGCCTCTGAAAGACATGCGTGAATGGGTGTGCCTTTGCTGAAGGTTGGGTGTCAGGCTGGCAACTCAGCACCATAAAAATTGACTGCCAATTATTAGCAGACCAGAATTCTGCTGTGGTGACTCCTTACTGGGAAAAGACAAACAAACTGGATATTGTGAGCTACAGTGGAAAATAGGATTTTGTGTGTGCATTTGTAGACTAAACTCTGCAAGCAAAATGTAGTGTTTTAAAGGTAATCAGCAGCATTTTTGTGAAAAAAGAGCAAAAGAAAACTTTCAGGTCAGTCTACAATACTTGAAAAAGAATTGTGTAAAACAGAGTTCTTGCTGAAATAAAGATTGCAATGTAAAAGCATAAATCTGGTACTTCCTGTGAACTACTACATTTAGTCTAGAACTGATGTTTAACTGGATTTATTAGGCAAAGATTAAGGAGGAAAACATCCTCTTAATTAAATCACACAGGACATAGAGCCTGGGGAAGGAAACAAACACAACTCATTAACAAATAGTCCAGAGGGGCCTATCCAAAAGAGCTATTAAACTGAAACATACATGATATGTGCAGCACTCTAGGAAATTATGCAGCAATAAATAGAATGCAATTTATTTATAAAGGATAAGTACCTAGATTTTTTTTTACTTGGCATAAATTTAAGCCACAGAATAATAAAACTGTTAAAATAGCAAATGTGTGGTAAACAAATACTGTAGTGAGAGAACAAAGTATTTATATACACTGAAATCCACAGGGGCCACCTCCAACAGCAAGTGCGACTGAGCCTTGCCCAGCCAAGTGTCACTCTCTAAGCAGATGCAGCCATGAGCCCTGGGAATTGGCAGCAACTAATGTTAACTAAAAGAGACAGCTGCAAACAAACAAACAAAGAAAAAGACACAGCTGCAGTGAAAAGCAATGTCTTGGTACTTATAGGTCAGACTACATACTTTTCTCTGTCTCGTTTTAATGAAAATACAACTGAACAGATGCATTGATTGTCCTGATGGGCACATCCATACTGAAAGAAAATTGTTAGTTATGTACTTACCATAACTTGGTATCTGTGTTGTCTTCTTTCATTCCTCCTCATGAATGGGTTACGTTTCCATCCACTGATCCAACTTGCCTGCATTTCTTCAGACTAGGAGCCAAGTCTCAAGCTCCTCCCACTACCCACAATGCCCTGCACTCTAACTAACCTCCTCAAATTGAGTTTGCTGACCATGGATAATAGAGAGCAAAAAGATAAGAGGAACTTTAAAATATGCAGTTTCTATAAATATATATATTACATATAGTATATATATATATATATATATATATATATATATATATATATATATATAAAAACAAAATTGCCGCTAATTCTAAGGACAACCACAAAGCATTCTATAGCTATGTCAAGAATCTCGATGGCAACACCCAAATCTGCTCTGAGTTACAGCACAATGGCACGAAAATTACAGAACCAACTGATATTGTCAACATCCTGGCAGATAGGTTCAGTGCTAACTTTATCCACCCCCTAATAAGCTCATATCTATACAGGAAGAATGCAGAGTCCCTGTAATCACAACTACGCAGGTAAAAGCTGCACTCTCTAAAGCCAAAAACACAGCATCCATGGAACCAGACAACATCCCAGGCTGCATTTTACACGAACTTCAGAATGAACTGGCTCCCCACTTATGCACCATGTTCAGTAATAGCCTCACATCTGGCTTTGTGCCCACTGAATGGCACACAGCAACAGTTATGCCACTCCACAAAGGGGGAGCCACCACTGATCCGGGGAACTATCGCCCTATTAGCCTGGTCTGCAAAGCCATGGAACGTATCATCATGTAACTCATAAACAAAGACAATGGTAACCTCCAAACTCTGGAGCCCACCCAGTTCGGGTTTGTGAAAGGCAGATCATGCTTCCTGAACCTGATTGACTTCTTTGAGGCAGTCATCAAAGCCGTAGATGAGGGTAAGGTGGTTCACACAGCCTATCTTGACCTTGCCAAGGCTTTTGACACCATCCCCCATTCTGGAATTATAGCTAAACTCACTAAACTAGGTATAAATCCCTACATCACAAGATGGGTTGCCAACTGGCTCACTGACAGAACCCACACTGTAACAGTTGCAGACTCCAAATCTGACTTCAAACCAGTGACAAGTAGAGTACCACAGGGTTCAGTCCTGGGACCTCTCCTGTTTGGTATCTACTTTTCTGAAGTACAAGCTAACACAGAAGGCCTCTGGCTAATGAAGTTCGCAGATGACTGCAAACTAGGAGCCATAGTCAAGTTCCCAAATGATGTGGACATCCCACAGAAGGGCCTCGCAGAGACAGATGCCTGTTGTCAGAGCCATGGCCTCAGGCTCAATGCCAAAAAGTGCAGTGTCATCCCCTTTGGTAAAAATTCTGTGCCCATGAGCTGCCACATAGGCAGCAATCTACTTAACACCGAATGCGTGATAAGAGACCTTGGGACCCAGGTAGACAGTACTCTCTCCTTTGATAGTCACATCGCCACAGTAGTCAGGAAGTCCTTCTATATGGCACACCTCATTTTAAAAGGGTTCTCATCCAGGAAAAAAGAGGTTATTGTTCCCCTCTACTCAACACTCATTAGACCCATTATAGAGTACAACGCCCCTTTTGGAATGTACCTCACAAGACATCTGCAGCAACTGGAAATGCCAGAGAAATACCTCACAAAAAGGATTACTGGCCTCAAACAAATGCCCTACACTGACCGTCTCAAAAAACTCCAGCTTTACTCCATAGCATATCACCTACTCCGAGATGATCTCTGCCTAACATATAAAGCTATGTCAAACCCAGAGCTGTTGGACATGCTACACCTAAAGAAATCCCAATCCGTCCGAGCTACATGCTCTAGGGACCTAAACCTTGTCACCACAATAAACAGGACATGCTGGAGAGATAGATTCCTGTTCCAGAGACTACCCATATTCTGGAACAGGCTACCCATCTATGTCAAGCAAAGTTCTTCATTAGCACTCTTTAAGAAAAATCTTGATGAGTGGATGGGAAATAGGAAATACGCCCCGAGGATCACTTCTGTGTCTCTGCTTGACAGTGGCACAGGAAAATAACTTTCTTGGGTGGCGTAAGCCAGGAAACCTTGTTGGCTAGGCTTACGTAGGCCTTTGGTCCAATAGCCTAGTACCTAGCTATGAACCTATATATATATATATATATATATATATATATATATATATATATATATATATATATATACTAAATAAAGGTCTGACTTATGTATCATCACATTTTGTTTCTCAATATGATATGTGCTTAGATGTTAAAAATGTTTGTAGATTACTGAACCTGAAATACTTTTATAGCACTAAGGTTGATGTTGACAGTGTGACAGGTTCATTTTTTAGGGTGAAGAAATCTAAGTTGAACCCTCATTATCACCCTAAAGTAAAAATATTTGAGGAACTTGCATTGCGTGACACACATGGTAATCAGGATACTATATTTAAGCATTTTAGAGGTAATCTTACTAACGCTGAAAGGAATGCATTAACACAATTGAAGGAAAATAAGGAAGTTGTGGTTTTGAAAGCTGATAAAGGGGGAGTAACAGTTATATGGGAAACTTCTGATTATATTGGTGAAGTGTCCAGACAACTAGAGGACTGTAGATTTTATTTTAAACTTCCATATGACCCCACCCAGGATTTCAAAAACAAAATTGATGCAATTCTTTTGTTGTTTAAAAATAATGGTATTGTTACTGATGATTTATCTAAAGAATTACATGTGGAAGATCCCAAACCCCAGATATTTTATATACTCCCCAAGATGCACAAGACCATAACCTCTCCACTTGGATGACCTATAGTATCTGGTAGGAGCTCTTTGACAGAGCCTTTAATTTCAACTTAAACCTTTATTAAAGCTTGTCAGAGCTAGATTAAAGGACACTAGTGAGTTTTTGAGATGAATGTTTACCAAATGGGTGTTATTTATGTACCCTTGATGTACAATCTTTATATACCAGTATCCCAGATTCAGGGGGTATTGAAGCTGTGAGATACTGGTGAGGTGAAGTTCACCAATATTCACATGATCATTGTGAATTTTTGATTGCCTTGGTACATGTGGTCCTTGAACACAATGTGTTTTACTTTGGAAAACTGTGTTTCTTGCAGGTTACTGGTACTGCAATGGGTACGACCTTTGCCCCGATACATGCGGACCTCTTCATGGGGTTTATGGAATGTGGTTTGATATATGATGATAAGAACTTATGCAAAAATCAGTTGGTCATGTAGCAACACTTTCTAGATGATTGTTGGGACATTTGGTCAGGATCTATAGAACAATGGTGTGAGTTTGTTTCATACTTGAATTTCAACAAGTCTGATATTAAATTTGTGGATAAAACTGAATTATTCACTATTGATTTTTTGGATGTAAATGTTACTAAGGCCTTATATGGCACTATGGTTACCAGCTTGTATAGGAAGCCCTTTACAAAAAATGCACTTCTGGAGGCTAGTAGTTGTCATCAACAACACGTGGTTACTAACATACTAAAGGCACAATTTCAAAGGTTGAGAAGGATTTGTAGTGATGACATTGACTACAGAATAGAAGCTGACAAAATGAGTGACAGATTTATAAAAAGGGGCTATGATGTATTTTAAGTTAAAACAGTGAAGGACAGAGCTGTTAACTTCAACAGGGAGCCTTATTTAAGTGATATTGAAGAAAGGGGGCAAGATGGTCAGGATGTGATTGTTTCCAAAATAAGGTTCACTACTACTTTTGGTACTAATACATTTAGATTTAAAGAAGTAGTGAATAAATATTGGCATATATTAAAATCTGATGATTTTTTGATCAATGTTTGGATGACCATTGCTCAGATAGTTATCGTCATGAAAAGAATGTAGATGAACTACTCTCTTGGTATAAAAAAATGGACCAAGAGGTAAAAGATGTTAAGGGTAAGGTTATCAGGGGATCAGTTGTTTTGGCAATTGTATATATTGCAAGATAGTTTCCAGGACCAAGTCATTCACCTCTGTGAATACCCCCAAAGTATTTGAAATTAGATCACTGATTACTTGCCGCACAGATTGGGTGCGACATTTTCATTTTTACCTCTGTCACCCGCTGTATGCCAATGCGGAGCATTTTACACTGGATAAACATCCAGGTCTTTTAAGACCAAGATAGCTACACATCTGAGTGATATTAACTGTAAAAGACAAAGAAGCGCACTTTACAAACATATATTGGAACATGAGACTGCACATTTTGTATTTGTAGGCATAGATGCAGTTTTAGGCAAAAATCTGTCAGACATTACTAAACATTCAATTCTTGATAGAAAAGAGAGGTTATGGATACTTAATCTAGGGGCTTTATACAGGCCAGGTCTAAATGAGCATTGGTAGGTAGTCATTAGTAAAATATATTATTGGTATTAGGTGAAAACATTTTTCCGTAAATCCTACATAATGCTTAGTTTAAAGAGGTTTTATGAATAAATACCATAATAATTTATATTAATATGTGAATATACTACTTCATAGATAAAGCCTGTAATGTAATTCAATGCTCTCATAGTAATGTGATAATGCTTGTTATGTGTATTTTTTATGTGTGTTACAGCCTTAAGACCATGAGTATATTAAGGGGAGAACTGTTTGTGATTGTACCATACTGAAGACGACAGGGGAAGAAACCAGTTTGTGTCGTTTGCTTGATTGCTTGCAATCCACTGTAGGGTGAAGACTGCCATATTAATGGAAAGATAAATTTGTTAACTTTTACCAGATTGTTTGGCTTGTTTTTTTTTTCATTTAAGTCTATATTCATGCTTTTTGCTGACTACTTTCATGTGCTGGACCCTATTTGTGAATATATATATATATATATATATATATATATATATATATATATATATGTATGTGTGTGAGTCTGTGTGTTTCCATAACCAGAGGCTCAACAAACCCAGGAACCACAGTTCCCAAAAAAATAATTCTCTTCAGATCTTCTAGAATGCCAGGAAGGTGGATGGCAGGGTGGGAAGGTGAGGAGGAATGAAATAAGACAACACAAATACCAAGTTATGGCAAGTACATAATTAATAAATCTGATGTTGTCTCTTTCATTACTCTTCAATAATGGGTAGAGTACCCAGCTATACAACTCCTGGGTGGTCTCAAGAAAGGATATGCCAGAGCACAGCCAAACTGAATGAAGCCCTGCTCTGGGAAACAAGATCCAATTTATAATGTGATACAAATGTGTGAGCCTTAGATCAAGTGGCTGCCACACAGGCATCATCTAATGAGGTCCTGGAAGAAAAGATAGATGAGGTGGACATGGACCTGGTGGAGTGGCCTTAGGAGGATGAGTTACCTGCAATCCATTTTTGTTATAAATGAAGGAGATACAGTCTGTAATCCACTTGGCAAGAGTAACCTTTGAAACTACCTGACCTAGATGGGTAGCACAGAAGGAAATAAATAACTGAGCTGACTTTCAAAAGGGCTTAGTCCTGTGCAAGTAAAAATGTAACTGTCTGTGAACATCTAATGAATGCAACAATCATTCTCCATCATTAGAGAAATTAGGGAAAAAGACTGGTGGTTGGACAGTCTGGTTAAATTGGCCTCTGTAGCTACCATGGGCATAAAGGAAGGGTTTGTATGAAGGGACACTCTATCCTTGTGGAAAATTATGTAAGGCGCCTTAGAAGATAAGGCCTGAATTTTTGATATTCTCTTAACTGAGGTGACATCAATGAGAAGAACTGTTTTCCATGAAAGAAACTTTAGGTCACAGTCACCCCTTGATTCAAAAGGTTTTTGAGTTAAGGTCTGCAAAACCACAGTGAGATCCCATGGTGGAGAGGGATCCTTTACCGGAGGCCTGAGAAGAAAGACACATTTCATGAAGGCCTTGCATAGTTTGGAAGATGAATGGCAGTTGAGAAGGTTGCTAGAATGAAAATGAGAGATAGCCGTTAACTGGAGTTTGATGGTGGAGAAACTAGCTCCTTCTTTGAAAAGAGCCACAAGGAAATGCAGAACATCAGAAATAGGTGCTGAAAAATGATCACTGTTTTGTTTGGAAGCCCAGAAGGCAAATCTCTTCCATTTGCTACTGTAAACTTTCTTAGTAGCTGGTTTTTGAAAGGCTAAAATAATGTCTTGGATTGGGGAAGCAAGCTTGGACCTTCAAATGATTACTGTAAGTGCAGAAACCAAGCAGTCAATTTGAGGGACATAAGATTAGGGTGATAACCCTCTATGGGGTGAAAAAGGAGATCCTGGTTGGGATCCAGAATCCATGGAGGACACTTCAGATGAGACCAGAGGAAGGGGAACCAAGTCTGACAATGCCAGAAGGAGCAATGAGTATTACCAGGGATTTCAGAAGGTTTGCTTTCTGATGAAACTTTGGAATCAAAGGCAGTGAGGGATAAGCATAGAGGAGATGATGCGGGGTCAATCATGAACCAGATCATCCCTCGAGGACTCCCCCAGATGGGGGATCAGAGTGAAGTAGTTGCTGTATTTGTTATTCTGGGGGATGCAAATAGGTCACAGCAAGGTTGGCCCCAATGGCTGAAGATCAAGTCCGCTACTGACTGATTGAGGGATAACTCATAAGGGGTCAAAATGGACCTGCTGAGCTTGTCTGCTAGGACATTGGATTTTCCCAGTATGTGTGTTGCAAGCAGAAAATGGTCCAAAAACATCACCCATTCCCAAACTCTCATAGCCTCTCTGCAAAGTGGGTAAGAGCGGATTCCTCCTTGTTTGTTGATGTATCACACCACTGACATGTTGTCTGTGTGGATCGCAATCATTCCTAGAGGGAGAACATTCTGAAAGGCTTGCAATGTGAGGAGGACTCTGGTCTCTGTGTGTGTCCACATGCCTTGGACCATCTTCCCCTTGTAATGACTCCCCACCCCAAATGGGAAGGGTCTGTGGTCACCGTGGTGGTGGGGGGTGGTAGAAGGAAAGGTCTGCCTAATGTCAGAACATCCAACAGAAGCCACCATTGAAGCTGCCTTCAGCAAACTGGAGTCAGCTTGATAGGAACAGAGACTGGTAGGGTATAGACCACTGAGCAGCCAGAGTCCATTGAAGGACTCGCATAAAATACCTTGTAAGAGGAACTAGTGGGATGGCAGCCACTATAGAACCTACAACTTGGAGATTTAGCCTTTCCAGGAGAGAAGCTAGACTCAACACTGTTTGTACATGAGTTCTCAAAGTTAGGACTCAATGAGGGGGAAGAGTGGCAATCTGATTGACTGTGTCCAAAGTAGCTCCAATGAACTGTAAAGTCTGCACCGGGAAAGATTTGACGTTGCCAGATTTAAAGTAATCCCCAGATGGTTGGCAAGATTGAAGAAGTAATCCCTGGCTTGTGTTAGCTGATGCCTGTTTAGGGCAGTAAAGAGACAGTCGTCCAGGTAAGGGAACATCCAAAATCCCTGCAGTCTGAGGTGAACTGAGATTACTGCCATGCATTTGGTAAACACCCTGGAGGCTGTCATGAGTCTAAAGGGCAGAGCACTGAACTGAAAGTGACTGGTTCCCAGCTGGAAGTGCAGATGACTCCTGGAACACCTTTCTATTTTGATGTGATAGCACTCATCCTTTAAGTCCACAGAGCACAACCAATTATCCTTCAGCAGCAGCAGAAGAATGAACTGAACTGTCACCATTCAGAACTTTGCCTTCTTTATGAGCAAGTTTAACTTGCTTAGATCCAGTATAGATCACAGGTCCCTGGTTTTCTTTGGCATCAAAATGTAGTGAGAGTAAGTTCTGAATCCTCTTTGTGTGATCGGGGCCTATTGGATGACTCTTTTTTGCAGTAGGCTTAAAATTTCTGCTACTGCAAACTCTCTCTGACTGGGTGGAACATCAGGGAGTCATTTAACCTCTCCAGAGGAGAATTTTGAAAGGGGATAGTGTAGCCTCTGGACATAATCTCTAGCACCCACTTGTTTTGTATTATATTTGTCCAAGTGGTAGGGTATAGACAGAACCGACCTCCGACTGGCTCCAGAGATGAGCAGTCAGGCAGCGCTTCAGGAACACTGAAGAGGCCTATCCAAGAAAGGTTCCCTGAAGGCCTGATTCTGCAGAACCCCTCTGCCTCTGCGGTGGCATCTCCCATTGAAACTTCCTCCTCTGCCCTAGAGGAAGAATCTCTGTGTTGATCTTGGGAAGACCCCTGGGATTTATGAAACCAAGTTTTCTTTCCACTGCACTGATTTCTAGAAGAGGTGCACTGTGGAGTGGAGAACCTGACCCCAATGACAGACAAAGTCTTCCCCTCCTGTTTACAACAGGTTAGGATCTCTTTGAATGATGGACCAAACAGTGAGGATCCATCAAAGGAAGCATTAACAAAGGACGCCTTAAAGGGCTCTATGAAATCACAAAGCCTCATCCAGGCATGTCTCCGAATAGCAATGCCTGAGATGGCTGCCCGAGATGTGCCTTCAGTGGAGTGGGAAATTAGCCTCATGAATGAGTTGGACAAGGACAAAAGGTTAGCCAGTCAGGGGGAGACTTTCTTGAAGTCCTCTGATGATATAGTCTGTGCTAGAGAGTCTACTTGCTCTTTCACCAGGTCCCTCTGTAAGCGAGTAAAATTGCCAAGTGGTTCAATGCCCTCAGCGAGAAGGTGGCCGAGGTGTAAATGTGCTTACCAAACCGATCACTCTGGACTCCCTGTTTTGCAGATGGACAGTGGAGCTCTTCTCCACTAGCTCTTTTTTGGTCGCTGCTGCCACAACCATGGCATCCACTGGAATACTCTTCCTCCAATAAGGTCTATCCTTGGGGGGAGGGGCACTAGGGGATCAGTTTGACCAAGTCCAACTCCTTCCAGGCCTGTCTGATGATGAAATCCACTAACTCGTCCACTGGGGGAACACTCAAAATGTAGATGAGCCCATCCCGAAGGCCTCCAAAAATACAGACTCCTCAGAGGAAGGAGGTTGGGCTGATATACCACCTCTCTGCTACAGAATCTCTAAAATAGAAGGAGATATTCTCCGGTGGTGATCTGGAGGATCCCTCTCCTTCATCAAAGTCCATATCCTCAGTGACAGACTCCAAGGGGGAGTCAATGTGCTTCCTTTTGCATATCCTCTTATGAGGGATCTCCTCTGTGGGGTGCTCAGCGGAGGTCTCGGAAGAGGAGGGGGCTCCCTCTAGGGAAAGTGTTTGGAGACCAGTCTGGATGGGCTGACGCAGGACAGGAATGACAGGCTCAAATCTCTGATCTGAAGGAAGTCGGCAGGATGGATCATGGCTCAAAGGGACCAGATCCCTGTCAGTAAAGAAAGGCCTTTCTACCACCAGGATTGCCAAAAGACCAAGAAAATCCCTCCCCAACTCCACCGGAGCTGAAGCTGCAGAAGAAGAGGGGGCTGGAATCCCTGAGCCCTGGATCCCTGGCAGAATTGGGCCCGAATTGTCCACTGCCAAATCACTGATAGACAGAGATGGCTCTGACAATGTAGGAGCTGATACCCTTCCCCCAGATCTGATGGGGACCTCTCAGATCTGAGACTCGCTATGATCTGATGACAATTGAACTGAAGAGGTCAAGGCAATGGTCGGAGTGGGGGAAGGCATGCTCCATACACTCGACCCCAGATCCCTTGATTGGCCATGACCTGTGACTCTGAAGCTGAAGGATGGATCAGAGAAGGAGACTGGACTTGAAGGAACAGACTTGCAAAACCCATTGGGGATGGAGCTGAGAAGACCCCATCTGGATCTGAGTCTTGAGAATCTTTCTGGTCATCCTGTCCATGTTGGCCTCCAAAAGACTCCTCGAAGACTTGGAGGAAGCCACAGACAGGGGATCTGGAGTGCCTGGAAGGAATCTGTGGTAGACCAGGGAGTGGAGCTGACTCAAACCCCAGCACCTATGTAGGGCCCCTTGCTCTGGGATTTGAAGGCATAGGATCCAAAGAGGAGGGGGCAGCAGTATCAGGTAAGCTGGTGATCAGCATAGATCCAGATGGATCTGAAGAGAGCTTTGAATCCACCGGAGCTGAAGTAGGCCTGTGATCTGTGGAAGTTGGATCCAAGGGCCTCACAACCTTAACAGGTGTCTCCAAAGACATCCTCGAAGACTTGTTATGGCGCTTCTTGGAGTTAGAGGTTCCTGCATGGCTCTTAGAGGGGGGTTGAGCCCCTGGAGATGAAGTGGGCAAAAGGTGCTTTAAAATCAACTTGTTTCTGCAGTTGGCTATAGCTCTAGGGTTAAAGCATTCACAAATAGAGCAGGCTGATCACATATGCTCTCCACCCAAGCAGTAAACACACAGAGTGTGTGCATCAAAATGCGGGAACTTCTGCATTCAGAATACCATTTAAATCCAGGGAGTTTGTCAGCCATCACTCAAGAAAAAACTTTACACACACACACACACACACACACACACACACACACACACACACACACACACACACACACACACACACACACACAAAACAAGGGAAACCCTGGAAGAAACTGACAGGCAGAAAAACATTAAAAAAGGAAGAAGTTTTTTTTTTTTTTTTGGAGTGAAAGAGAAAGTAGAAGGGGAGCCTAACGAAAGAAAATGGCTATCCAGAGCGCAGGAAAAACTTTAGATAAAGAAAGGGCCAAAAAGGCAAAAGAGAAAACCGCACACACATTGTAAAAAGGGTAGGGGAGGAATTTAAGACAAGGAAATAAATAAAAAGGGGCACTTATCTCTGAAGAAGATACCCAGGAAACTACTGAAAATGCTTGAGACTCAGGTGACCACGTCTGATTCCGCTGGCAGCAAATGAGATCTGAAGAGGTTCGTTAGCGTGCAGGGCATTGTGGGTGGTGGGAGGAGGTCAAGACTTGGATCCTAGTCTGAAGAAACCTGGCCAAGTCAGATCCGAGGATGGATCTGTAAACCATTCATGAGGAGGAATGAAAGAGACAACATCAGATCTATATTTATTCATTAACAAGTTGTATACAGCCATCATACATGTTGCACAGAGATGTTTCTAGAGTCCCAACCATTCCTTTCCATTAAGTAGCTATGTCAAAACTTGAGAAGCAGTATTGCCACAGTACTGGGAAAAAAAAAAAACATTGGGATTAGCCCTTCCTGAGAAAGCATGCTCAAGTGCAAGGTATCACTTTTCTCTTCTGTCATGTGAGCCAGTTAAAGCATTATTTACTTCCATTTTCAGTTTGTCATTTGCACTCAGTCTTTTAAATACAACTTTTAATTATCATTTGTTTAATCAGTAAATCTCCAACCGGTCTTTCCTGCAGGCTAAGAGACATGGTGTCTGTCTGTGTCATCAATAGCTGTGGTTAAGGACTCTATGAATTAATCAGTTGAAGGCCATGCAAAGAGGTAGAATTTAGGCGCCTATAGATTGATCTTGTACATGGTGTGGGAGGGGTCAAGGGCTACTTACTGAATACTTAGCCCCTTGTAGAGACTAACATGAACTGTGTCTAACCTGCATTTAGTTGTGATGAGGTAACAGCCTACACATTTGGGATGGGCCTATAGAAGCTCTAATATTATCATACATGATAAATCATGAAGGGCACAAATGTAAGCAAAATACAGTACATGTCTGAATGACAGAGCAGATCCCTAAAATGGATCACTAAACCAGCTGAAAGTGGCTGCCTGGCAAATAAATGAGTCACAGAGAGTCTGGATCATTATGCCCTGCTATTCATATTCATACCCATATTCTGAGTGGGGTGCTTGATGTACAGAAGCAGAAATTATATGAAGGCAGTAGCCAGTAATCCAATAGTTCAGTTGCTTGGTGACTTGATCACTGTGGTTCAAGCACGGCAAACTCGGGTAAAGACATAATAAAACATGCTAAAAGATGATTTAACTAGATGGAATCCTAGTCATGCCTCTGCATTAAAAAGTATTCATAACTAGTATTTATGTATATTTTCTGGAAAATGAAAGTGGCATTAATTAGGCAAGTCTTCAATAAACATGACTTCTTATTTCACATTCAGTCCTTAAGGCATGACATGAGTATAAAAACTGACAAGACACATTTAATTTAAAAACCTGGTAACTGAAGTTGGTCCACTGAAAAGGACACGCGTGTGTGTGTGTGTGTGTGTGTGTGTGTGTGTGTGTGTGTGTGTGTGTGTGTGTGTGTGTGTGTGTGCGCGCGCACCTGTGCATGACAGTGACTGTGTCTGTATCTCTGCACATATGTATGTATGTGAAGGTGAGAGACCTAGTCCTGCATCAAAACATAAACAAGACAAGCTTGAGGGATAGGTTCTTAAGACAACATAGTCCCAGCCTGTGGAATAAGTTGTCACTACAAATCAAACAAAGTACTACTTTGACTGTCTTTAGGGACAGTCTTGATGGGTAAACACAGATTTACATCAGGCGTATCATGTAAAGCCCTGCGTGATTTGGGATGTAAGCAGCATTAAGTGCTTGACAAGAGTGACAAGTACTTTTAAGCTTGTCTGCTTAAACATGTATGGGGCGATGTATCTCATGTTCCCCAGGGATTGCTTACTTAGTATTGTTTCGATGTCCCTAAGAGTAATATACAGTGGGTATAAAAAGTGTGCACACCCCTGTTAAAATGCTAGTTTTTTGTGATATAAAAAAATGAGACCACAATAAATAATTTCAAAACATTTCCCACCTTTAATGTAACTTATAACCTGTAGAATTCAATTGAAAAACAAACAAATCTGTTATGTTGAAAATATAAAAAATAAAAAACGTACAATAAGCTAGTTGCATAAGTGTGCATGCCCTTAAACTAATACTTTGTTGTATGTGCACACCCTTAAACTAATACTTTGTTGAAGCACCTTTTGATTTAATTACACCATTCAGTCTTCTTAGGTAGGAGTCTATCAGCATGGCGCATTTTGACTTGGCAATATTTGCCCACTCTTCCTTGCAAAAGTGCTCCAAATCTGTCAGATTGTGAAGGCATCTCTTGTGCACAGCCCTCTTCAGGTCACCCCACAGATTTACTATTGGATTTAGGTCTGAGCTCTGGCTGGGCCATTCCAAAACTTTAATTTTCTTCTGGTGAAGTCATTCTTTTGTTGATTTGGATGTATGCTTGGGGTCATTGTCATGTTGAAAGGTGAAATTCCAATTCATCTTCAGCTTTCTAGCAGATACCTGAAGGTTTTGGATCAAAAGTGACTGGTATTTAGAACTGTTCATAATTCCCTCCACCTTGACTAAAGCCCTAGTTCCAGCTGAAGAAAATCAACCCCAGAGCATGATACTGCCACCACCATGCTTCACCGTTGGGATGGTGTTCTTTTGGTGATGCGAAGTGTTGTTTTTGCACCAAACGTACCTTTTGGAATTGTGGCCAAAAAGTTCAACCTTGGTCTCATCAGACCATAATACATTTTCCCACATACTTTGGGAGACTTGGTGCATTGTTTTGCAAATATTAGCTGGGCCTGGATATTTTTCTGTGCAAGAAAAGGCTTCCGTCTTGCAACCCTACTCTACCCCCCAGTCCAGGCATATGGAGAATATGGGAGATTGTTGTCACATGTAGTACACAGCCAGCACTTGCCAGAAATTCCTGCAGCTCCTTCAGTGTTGCTATAGGTCTCTTGGCAGCCTCCCTGACCAGTTTTCGTCTTGTCTTTTCATCAGTTTTGGAGGGACATCCAGTTCTTTGCAATTTCACTGTTGTGCTATATTTTCTCAACTTTTTGATGACTGTCTTCACTGTGTTCCATGGTATATCCAATGCTGTGGATATTTTTTGTACCCTTCTCCTGACTGATGCCTTTCAACAATGAGATCCCTTTGATGCTTTGTAAGCTCTCTGTGAACCATGGCTTTTGCTGTAGCAGGTAACTGAGTAAATATCAGGAAAATCCTACTAGGACAGCTGAACTTTACTTGGGGTTAATCAGAGTCTCTAATTGATGGCAGGTGTGTACCCAAGAAGACTGATTGCTGTAATTAAATCAAAAGGTGCTTCAACAAAGTATTAGTTTAAGGGTGTGCAGACACAACAAAGTATTAGTTTAAGGGTGTGCACACTTATGCAACCAGTGTATTGTATGTTTTTTATTTTTTATATTTTTCCCCTAACAGACTTGTTTTTCAATTGAATTGTACACATTATAGGTCACAGTAAAGGTGGGAAAAGTTTTGAAATGATTTATTGTGGTCTCATTTTTTTTATCACAAAAACCTGGCATTTTAACAGGGGTGTGTAAACTTTTTATATCCACTATATATATAAATATGTGTGGCTGTAGTTCATATGTGTAAATGCACAAAAGGATTAATGGCTTTCTACCTGCAGAATTACACAGCTGAGAAGTAAAAGCAAATGCCAGTATGTGTCATCAGCAATAATGCCAAATTGCAGTTGTATGTGTTGTGGGGCAGGGGCGTGTGTTGTTGTTAGGTGGCTTTTGTTTTGTTTTAATTTTGTCTGTTTTAGATGGAGATTTTTATGTTGAGTTGTGTGTTTTTGTTTGTTTGTTTGTTTTGGATTTTTTTCACTTTTTTAACTATTTGTTATTGCAGAACTGAATCCCATTTTATGTGAGTTTTTTCTCAAGCTGGTGCAAATGTGGAGTTGGTATATTTCAATTAGGGTAGTGCAGGGAGGCTTATTATTTTGTTCTTTTATTATTTTTGTATTTCAGATAAATGACTGTTCAGTGTTATTCCCTTACAAGCTTTTTTTCAATCTTATTCTTTTGATATATATATATATATATATATATATATATATATATATATATATATATATATATAGATGTATATATACATAAACATTTTGTCTGTCCCATTCAGCAACTCCACACAGTATGTAACTGAAGGTCTAGACTACACCTGGGGCTATACAGCTACAAGGCATAAACCTTAACCACTGAGTCACTTTTCCACTTCAAAGAAATTCCTTAGGAATTATGATTTTTTTCTAACTCCCTGGTTTGAGTTTGGTACATAGTTTGTTTATCTTGTGGAGACTGGATAGTGGACAGAAAAAGTGAGGCACACCAGCTGATCATCTCTGTACTCACTTTGACAAGGAGACGAAGAGTATGAGAACTAGTAGAGTATAACAACCACAAAAGTCTCTAGAGTGTTGACTCCAAGTTTATGATGTCCACTGTTCATGGAGACAATGAATGAGCAGGATAAGCAATGAGCAAAATTTGGATATCTGAGGTCAGCAGAAGACCTAAAAAATACCAGAAAACCTTTATCATAAGCCTCTCCCCCATTTAAGGGTGCACATGCTGTCACTTATACACTTAAGTGGCTTCTGATGCAGAAAGTGCATCGTTTTACCACAAAGAAACACGACATGTTTTAAAAAGTCATAATTACACAACAAAAATTAATTCGTTTTTAAAAATATAAACACTTCTTGGATGTTCACTAGTACATGCACATTCTAATTCAAGCATTACTCACAGGAGCATCTGTCTCAAAAATTCTGAAACATAAATAAAAATCGCTATGACTGCAGCAATATACATATTTTTAACAGACACCATTATATTCACATTGCTAAGGTGAGAAGTTAAATTCAACTGGTGCAGTGAAAAAATAGAGAAAAAGAAATTCCAACCTCCACTCTGATGTCTGAAAGCAAAACAGTATGTACGTCAGATTAGTCTAAAAAACTTCACATCACTCTCATTAAGTTAAACGTGTACAAGAATTTTTTTCTAATCAGTTGGAGTCATATGCACTCAATAATGTAAAAGCAGATGCAGTAAAAATATCTATGGTGTAAGCATTGTCATGTATAAGGGCATGTGCAGTACATTAATGGCATTCCTGGACACTGTAGCAAAAGGAAAAGGCAGGAAAAAATGTTCTATAACAAAATAGCATTATTTAGTAAGTGACAGAGTTCTGTAATAGCAGTATATCACATCTGTGTATGTGTAATGTGAGTTTAATTATGACTGGCTTTGTTTGGTCAGAAGGGCTTTCAACAGCCATGGATAAACCCTGTATTATCCACATCAGACATGACATATTGCATAAATATTATTTCTCCCCATTAGTAAGTATAAAATGAGCAAGCACCATGATGCCCATTTGAAGTGATAACATCACTGGACAGTTGGAGTGTTGCAGCTTGTATTCAAAGTTGCATAGCATGCTTATCTATAGAATTTCAGCTCCAGGTCCACATAGCCGTATTATGTTATACTCAGTTGTCCTTTTATTGTGCATATCATGTATGTGCCTGCACACAAAGTATAATATTCATGAACATTGTGCACCACAGAGCAGCCCTGGAATGCCATAAATGGGCATACCAAAGTTCACTGAGATTTATACAAATGATCCCTCTGCAGTTGTATGCTATTCATAAAAGGAATAACAGCAGAGTATTTGTTGGTCCCAGTTGGGTAAGTTGGGACCGAAAGGTTGGGAGGATCCAAACAGAAGAGGAAGAGATCCAATCGTGATTCCGGCTCCACGTCTAACGAAGAGGCTGAACCGAACGGTGGCACATTCGATCCTGCCATTACACCGGTGTTATTGGGTTCTCATACTACATCGGACCACATTACAGATGTAGGGGTTACCAATCGGCGTGGTGGAACTATTTTGAATGCACCAGGCAACAATGCCACAGGTACTGTCCCGATTTCTTTTAACAAAGAAAACTTAACAGACTGGTTAAATAACCAGCGTGGATGTAATTTCACTACAGAAGATGACAATTCACCACAGGATGGTGATTCCTATAGTGTGAAAATAGACAAACTTTTTAAATCAATGTACAAATATAAAATGTTATGCATAGAGAATTCGTATTTAACAGCATGTATTAAACACAACATTGTACCTAAAGGGCTCAGGGTATGGAAATACCCCAATAATGTTGAAACTGGCACTGAATACCATAAGGACCTCATACATATTTTTAACAGATGTGGTCTTGAAATTTTAGGTCGTATTATTAAAGAAAATAACAAACAGTTAGTAGAATTAGAGGAAGAAATTTTGGTTCTTGATAATTTTATCAAACAGGATTTGTTCTTTGAAATAAAGCAAGAAAGGGACAAATACTATAATTTAAGGGTGGATATTGATACTAAATGTAAAACGCTGGAACAAAGAAAAATTAATAAACTTAAAAGGGACTTAGATGATTATCAGAATAGTGTGAGTTACCCACCACCACCTTTTAAGGGAAATGCACACAAAGTCAGAAACAAGTTTGATAACAGGAGGGTTAATAATTATAATGTTCAAACCAGGAATACAGAATGGGTTACGGAAGACTATGATACTGACTTTCCTCCATTAGAGGACATAGATTTACAACACAATGTGCATAGAAAAAGACAAGGTCCTCAGAATTTTCAGAGAGGGGGAGGAAGAAGGGGGAGAGGGAGGTATTGACAAATATTACCTACACCCCCACCCCCACCGACCCCCCAACTAGAAGTCTCATTGACCTCTCAGAATTAGATACTGTTACTGACTCTGAGATTCTACATACAGGTACCACACACTCTTTCAATAATTTCTCGATTTACAATTTCAGTAACATTGTCCTAAATAGGGCGCACTTTGACCTCCTCAGCAAAGGGTTTAAATTTATTCCAAGTACCCGAGGGGATTTAGTCAAAACTATTTTAGACATGAAGCTGTTTCTTAGGAAGGTGAACTTGCAAGCCATTTTACCAACCTCTTCATCTAACATTGAACAACTACATTCTGTTCTCACCAGACGTAGTACCTACAATCCCCCACTCCTCCCACAAATTAAGAACCTGGAAATGGTGTTAGAAAATAAAATTAGGAAGGAATTCAAACAACACCACATGATGTACAACCTTACAGAAGAAGAACATAAAACTTTGGAAGAATTAAAGAAAAACACCTCAATAAGAATTATGAAGCCAGATAAAGGAGGGGGAGTGGTGATAATGGAAAACATCATATACGAAGGAAAAATGAATAATATTCTTCGTGAAGAAAGTAAATATAGAAATGTCTCTATGGATGAAGTGCAATTGGCTTACCAAAAAATAGATATGGCACTTGATCATATGATTATGGAGGGAACAATCAATAACAACACATATAAATTTCTATCAGTGCCAAAACCTAAGATTCCTATCATATTCGGCATTCCTAAGGTCCATAAAAATGTAAGTGACCCCCCATTGAGACCCATCGTATCTGCTGATTGTTCAAAAACTCTTCCTATGGCTAAATTTGTGGACAATAAGATCAAACACATTTGTAACAACTTTGAACATATATTAAAAGACTCATGGGACCTACTAAGAAACATTACACCAAATCTCTTTTCTGAGAATTTGATTTTTGTCACCATTGATGTGGTAGATCTCTTTACATGTATTCCACACTATGAAGGGATGAGTATTTTTGAGGATATGGTCTTCATGGACAACATTCTGACACACTCAGAAAAGGTTTCTTTAGTAGAGTTAATGGACACAATACTGAAGTATAACTTCCTAACATTCAACGGAGAATTTTATCAACAATTAAAAGGGGTAGCAATGGGGGCGGCGTGTGCACCTACATATGCAAATATAGTTCTAGCAGGTTGGGAATTGAATTATATTCTGAATTCAGAATTTCAACAATATTGGTCTTTATACCGACGTTTCCTTGATGACATCGTCATTTTCTGGACAGGAGGCAGTGAAAAATTGACTGAATTCTTGGACTATATTAACAATACTACCTCCTATTTGAGATTCACACACTCCTGTTCCTCTGATAAGTTACAATATTTGGACGTTGAGGTCCAAAAGAACACAAATCAAAAAGATTTTGAAACCAAAATATTCAGGAAAAATACCTTTTGCAATTCCTTCCTGCATTACAACAGTGCACACCCGCCTCATTGCAAAAGGAATATTGTCAAAGGACAATTTGTAAGAGGTTGTCGCATGACGAGCAGGGACGATGACTTTTATGTTGAATGTAACATCTTAGAGGCTATGTTCCTAGCCAGAGGATACCCACTTGAGTTTATAAAAGATATTAGAAAAGAGGTGGAACAACACAGACAGACAAAATTTAAACCTATTAAAGGTTGCCTGACCAACAACATGGACCACGGAACAAGTGAGACATTGCAGATAGCCGGTCAAACATTAATATGAGCAACACCCCAGCTGATTCTGAATATCAATCAGCTCTTGTCTTGGAATTTAATGTGTTTAATTCCAAGATAAAAAGAATTATTCAAACAGAGTGGGAAAAATTTACTACTTTTTCAGATATTCCGAACATTAAAGAAAAAGCACCGAAAATGGTATACAAGAATGCACTCAGCATCAAAAAAGTCTTAGAAAATAATCGAACAAACGAAATTAACAACCATTTTGAGAGGACACGATCTAGCAACACTACCTATGGAACTTTTCATTGTGGACATTGTAAACAGTGCCCTTACATTTCCAATAAAAGAGAAATATTTCTTGAAGCCAGAGATGTGAACATCTATAGCACAGGTCAATTCAACTGTGAATCCCAGGGAGTGGTCTATCTTGCAACCTGCTCAAATTGTATCTCCTATTATGTTGGGAAAACAGAAAGAGTTTTGAAGAGGAGAATTTATGAACACCTATATGAAATACTAAAAGGAAAGGACACCAACGCGTTGTTTAAACATACAAAAACTTGCAAGGAGGCTAAGTTTTCCTTCTTTGTCTTGGAACAGGTGAAAAAAGAAATAAGAGGAGGCCCCTGGGAAGAATGGCTTGAATATAGGGAACTTTATTGGCAAATACTATTAGAAGCCAATAAACAACCAGGTTTAAATGAATGCATTTCTATAGTCCCAGCTTTAAAATTGAGAGCAACTAAAGTATGAAACACACTATTATCAACCTACTCTTAAAGAACAGTAGGTGGCACTGTTGTTCACTCTTCACTCCCTTCTTGTTACAAACAAAACATAGCTTTCACATGAATTTAACTACAGTTTTTAATGTATTTATTTAATTATATTGTTTTAAAAGAAATTAATTATTTAAAGCACATTCTTTTGATAAACTTTTTATAAAGGTTTTCACAAGTCAGTATCACATTTTAAAAGAGATTTTAACAGGTTTTATATGACATTCACTTATTAGGTATGGTTTTATTATAATGAGCTCTTTAGGTTGTCATTAACACTATTGGTTTAAACAGGATGCTTTTATTTCAATTGGCCTTTTTTTTTATTTGAATTTTATTATATAGAGGTGAATTAATTAAATGTATTTGTCTGATGAAGTCGTAGCTTTTAGCTGACGAAAACGCATTTACTTGTTTCAAAGCGTTTACCTTGTGATTAACTTTTGTGGATTTATTTCTGTTGTGGACTACAATAAAGTGCGGTCTTGAGTGCGCTGCTTCCAGCTCTTCATTTTTCCCAGTTGGGTAACCTACAGGAAGCTGGCTGTGTGCTGCTGGCCCTAAACACAGCAGTGCACTGATCCCCTTCTGCCTCTCCTGCTACTATGATGTCATACTGACAAAGTTAAGTAACATAGTAGTGCACTGAAAAAAAAACACTCCCCGTACAGCAGGTGAGCTTGATATGACAACCAATACAATCTCACCCCTTTCAATGATGCTGCCAAAGTTTTACCAGTGGGAGTTTGCAGTGCACCAGGTCTGCTCATTAATACAGTAACAAAGACTTGCCTCCATCCTGATAACTGATTGTGAATTCTTTATGAATCGCAGATAGGACAGCAGACCATAGCACACTATGGTAAGGCAGAGTAGAGTTTTACAGTATGCCTTCACAAGTAAATGTACGTAGTTACATGGCAAGGCATAGTGTAATACATAAGCTGCCTTGCTATGGTGTGCTTTGTAGCACTGTCAGGTTACACAGCAGTGCTAGGCATCCTGAGCATAGAAGCTTCTGGTATGCTTTGGTACACTGCAGCATTCCACCCTGATCCATGTTTCTGATCAGGCTAATGCACACCAGCATAGAACACCTACTGTGCAAAATGTTTGTATTCATCATTGCAGTATGTCTGTGAATGTCTGGATTCATAGAAACCTATTACCATGATGTCTTAACCATGGGTTCCTTTTCTCCTGAGAAGTATTTGACTTGTTTCAGTCTTGTTTTATGTAGCGCTATTTTGCTTCAGTACTTTTCACTTGTGCAGTGTACACTTATATTAGGCTTCAAGATTACATCACACATTTTGCATTAGTATCAATAAATAAAGGAAGCTCATGTACTTTACTGGAAAATTTAGCCAGTGGTAATATAAATAAACAAGCTGAAATGAAATGCTTGAAACTCTCAATCCTCAGGCAGTAGGAATCTGCAGGAAGAAAAAGAAAACTACCAAGAAAAAAGTGGTCCTGGAAGTTAGTAAGGCAAGCCAAGCTGGAAAGACTATTAGAAATAGCTGGGCTGGCTGGAAGAGGTGGCAATCCAAAAAAGGCAAACAGAATTAGAGTCCAAGACTTGAATTCTCAGCAATTCTAGCAGTATTAATACTTTGACAA
This sequence comes from Protopterus annectens, assembly GCF_019279795.1. Lineage (NCBI taxonomy): Eukaryota > Metazoa > Chordata > Ceratodontiformes > Protopteridae > Protopterus > Protopterus annectens. The sequence goes on from NC_056739.1 coordinate 1,163,134,624, forward strand.
AGATCTTGCTACACTAAGTAGAATTTAGAAAACCATGTCTATGTTTGCTTCTAGAAAGATTCCATAATGTTACAACTTCAGAATTCAAATATGTTAAAATACTTAATTTGGCCCATACTTCCTTTTAAATGTTTTTCCATTCTGTTCTAAATAAAACTCACTACACAGAATAATGTGTACATAATCTAGAAATCTAACAAACTTTATTTTGTCTCAGTCCTTATTCCTTTAATTACCTGCTGTGAGATTTGTTATGATCAAAATGGCTTCCTCTGTTCATCATCTTTTTTGTACTAGTGTGTGGTTCATATTTAGCTTAGGCAGCTTGTGGCGCTTCATCTGTAGCACCTTTGTTTTTAATAGTTACTCCTGACTGCATGAACTTTTCTGTCTTATTACATTTGGAGTCTTCATATAGAATCAAGCATCCCTATTACCCTGATTTGCATTAAGTAGGTTATTGACGAATCAGAGCATTCTCCAGTCCAGCTGTGATGGATCTGCTACACAACTGAAAAACAAGCCAAGCTAGAACTACCCATTCTAAAGATCTAATTCTCTTCTGGGACATAAACCAAATATTTTGGAGGGACAGGTATGTGTCACAGAGATTACCCCTTCTATGGAACTGACTCCTCATTCATATCGAACAGAACTCATTCCTAAGCCTATTCAAATGCAGTTTGGACCAATGGATGGGAAATCTCAAATTCACTCCTGGCTTATCACCTGTAGCCCTTATGGACAGGGGCAGTTTGTAGATGCCCTAAGGCACAGGCATATACCAAAGCCATTCTAGCCTATCGGCATTAATAATTGGGAAAATTGGGGTATGAACCCATCCATCATTAACTCCTTTCACATTTTTGCACATGGGGTTGGGGTGTCACTTCAGCAGTGACAATCATCTCAAGGCAAAGTTTACACTGCCGGCTGGCTAGCACTGCCACAGTGGTTCATCTGTATCACACATACACACACACACACACACACACACACACACACACACACACACACACACACACACACACACACACACACACACACACACACTCGCTCCTAGGGCCAATTTAGTGTACCAATCCACCTGCTGCATGTCTTTGGAGTATGGGAGAAAACTGGAGCACCTGAAGGAAACCCACACGACTGCAGGGAGGACACGCAGACTCCAAACAGAAGGCACCCCAGCCGGGAATTGAACTGGAGAACCTCTTGCTGTGAGGCAACAATGCTAACCACTGTGCCACCATGGCCAGCAATTTTAATTGGGGCATGAATGTCTAGGCTTAAAAAGGATGTAGGGTCATGGGTGCCAGAAGCATAGGGAAAGAGGGGGTGAGAGCCCCCCACTTTAAATGAAATCCTGATCTGTGCCCACTGCTCCAAGATCATGTGTTTTATTTTTAAAAATTGGAAGTGAGCCATTTGCAATAACTTCAGTGTGTGTGTGTGTGTGTGTGTGTGTGTGTGTGTGTGTGTGTGTGTGTTTACATGTGCTCTTTTGTGTGAATATGCATTAATGCATGTATGCAGGTGTGCATGAATATGCATGCTTGTTCATAGGTTCATAGGTTCATACTAGGCTATCTGCCCTAGGGCATTTATAAGCCTAGCCAGAGTGTGTTTGGCTTTCGCCACCCATTTTAAATTAATTTTGCTATGCCTTTTTTTGAGGTTAGTATACTGTGCCTCTGTCTAACAGTGACACAGAAGTGATAGCCGGGGTAAACCTATGATCTCCCATCCACTCATCAAGATTCCTCTTGAAGAGAGTCAATGTGGGACTCTGCCTAACCTGGACTGGGATTTTATTCCAGAGTGAAGGGAGCCTCTGGGTTATGAATCTGTCCCTCCTGCATGTCCTATTTATTTCAGTGCTGAGGTTCAAGTCTCTCGAGCGCTTAGCTCGATGGGATTTGGATTTTCTGAGGTGCAGCATGTCCATTAATTCTTGGACATGGCTTTATACGTCAGGCACAGATCGTCTCTGAGCAGGCGGTATGCCAGTGAGTAGAGCTGGAGTTTCTTTAACCGGGCAGCATATGGCATCTGTTTGAGCCCTTTGATCCTCTTGGTGAGGTACTTTTGGGGTCTTTCCAGTTGCTGCAGGTGTCTGGTAAGGTACATCCCAAAAGGGGCATTGTACTCAATTATGGGCCTGATGAGGGATGAGTAAAGAGGCGATGACCTCCCTGATCTAGATGTGAATCCCTTCATGATTAGGTGGGCTATATAAAATGTTTTTCTAACCACTTTGGCCACGTGGTTGTCAAATGAGAGATTGCTATCAACTTGGGTCCCCAGGTCCCTAATGACTTCTTCTGTACTTAATGGATTACCACCTATGTGGTAATTTGTGGGCACTTTGTTTTTGCCAAAGGGGATGACTATACACTTTTGGCGTTTAGCTTGAGGCCATGGCTCTGGCACCAGTTGTCTGTTTCTATGAGGCCCTTTTGGAGGATGCTTGTGTCAGCTGGAGAGTTGATTATGGCACCCAGTTTGCAGTCATCTGCGAACTTGGTCAGCCACAGTCCTTCCGTGTTGGCCTGTACCGAGAAATATATACCGAACAAGAGAGGTCCCAGGACTGAGCCTTGTGGGACGCCACTTGTAACTGGTTTGGAGTCTGACATGGCTCCAGCAATTCTAACCATGTGGGTTCTGTCCTTGAGCCAGTTTGCAACCCATCTAGTGACATAGGGGTTTATATTTAAGCTGGTGAGCTTATCTATAATGCCTGAGTGGGGTATTGTATCAAAGGCTTTTGCGAGGTCCAGGTAGGCTGTGTGGACCACCTTCCCTCATCAATGGCCTTGGTGACTGTTTCAAAGAAATCGACCAGGTTTAAGAGGCAGGATCTGCCCTTAACAAAGCCAAACTGGGTAGGATCCAGTGTCTTTAGGTCCCCAATATCTTTATTTATGAGGTCCATGATGATCCTTTCCATAGCTTTGCAGACCAAGCTAGTCAGGCTTATGGGGCGATAGTTTCCAGGATCCGTTGAGGCACCACCTTTGTGGAGAGGGACCACTGTTGCTGTACGCCACTCTTTGGGTACATATCCTGTAGTAAGGCTAAGATTGAACAGTAGTTTTATGTTTGGGTTTAGCTCTTCTTGGAGTTCATGTAGGACGCAGCCCGGGACACCATCTGGTCCCATTGATGCTGTGTTTTTTGCTTTGGAGTGGGCAGCTCTTACCTGAGCATCTGAGATGTCAGGGGGGCAGCACTGTTGGGATAGATATTTGCCCTTTTGGTGGGGAGGGGGGGAGAAGTTTGCACTGAACCTGTCAGCTAGGATGTTGGCAATGTCTGTGGGCTCGGTGTATTTTTTGTCATTTTGGACTAATTCTGAGCATATCTGGGAATTCCCACCCAGGTTCCTAACATAACTAAAGAAAGCCTTATGATTATCCTTAGTGTCCTGTGCAATTTTTCTCTCGAAGCTGGCCTTAGACGATTTTATGAGTGCCCATAGTTTTTTGCTAATACTGATCAGAGATGCCTTCCCTTTTTGGGATTTTGCTCTATCATGTAGTAGCTTCCTCCTTCTATTGTATAGTTTGTTTATGGCTGGGGTCCACCAGACAGGACGCCTGCCTTTGGAGGATTGGGTCTTGGTTTTATTTGGGATTGCATGATCCATGCATTCCTGAAGGTGTTCATAGAATGCGTTTATAAAGGATTCTGCGGTCTGGGCATTATTTTCCTCAGGCCCGGGGCTTTGAAGGATTTCGCCTCGGTTTTGAGGCGTGTGAAATTTGCTTTAGAGAAGTTTTTCACTGTGGTTTTCTGGGCAGGGGTGGGGTCAGGATGTGAATATCCAGTGAGATTAGTTTATGGTCTGATCTTACCAGTGAGGGATACACTTCTGGTCTGGAGCATAGTGTCCCCATGTTGGTGATGATCAGGTCCAGTATGTTTTCCCCTCTTGTGGGAGTGGTAACAAGTTGTTCCATAGCATTTGAGTTTATAAATTCTAGGAACCTTTGGGCTAGGGTATTGGAGCTAGAGTAATGCTCCCAGTCTATGTTTGGGTAGTTGAAGTCGCCCAATATAATGGTGTTTGGAGAGACCTTCATATTTTCCAGTATTCTCAGGAAGGCCAAGTGGGGTTCTTGTGTTTGGGAGGGTGGTCTGTAGCAGGCTATAAACTGGAAGGCAGTTTTACCCACAGTTAGTTGCACATGGATAGTCTCTGATGCTTCGTGCTGTGCCACCAACCTGGAGGTGTGGGTATCTTTGACGAATATTGATACTCCCCCTCCTTTTGTGGTTCGGTCCAAGTTTTGGGGCCGAAAAGCATGGTATGAGGTATAACCTGGTAGTGCTGGGGTGCTCTCAGGAGCCTTGAACCAGGTTTCTGTTACTGCACAGATATCGATGTTCTCCATGCTAAGGAGAGTTTCGAGTGCATGCATCTTGAGGTTTAGACTTCTGGCATTGAGTAGCATTACTCTTAGTTTCTTATCCCTTGTGATACCTATGGAGGTGGGTTTGTCTTTTGAGCCTTGCCTAAAAAGGCACTATGGGGGTAGGAAGAGCCTTTGCCAATATCCAAAGCCCAGGGTGACAGGTGCAAGCCATCCCTAGCGAAGCATCGTGGCTTGTCGAGCATGTCATCCCAGGCTGACAGGCATTGGATCCCCTTTGAATGACACCAACACTTAAGCCAATTGTTGAAATTGATCATCTTGTCTTCATATTGTGGCATCATTCTTGGTGAGGGTAAGATGCTACTCAAGGTCAGGGTCATACCGGCCTGGGCTACATGCTCAGAGAGCTCCTCTATGTCTCTTTTCATGTAGTCCAGGGAGGTACGTCTCAGGTCATTCACACCAGCATGGACAATGACTGAGTCATATTTGTACTTGCCTTGGAGTGACCTGAGTGCTTGTGTTATGTGGCGGATCCTAGTGCCCGACAGGCAGCTCACTGTGACCTTCTCCTTGTTCAGCCTGGTGAGCGGGACGCCAGTGTGCCTGACGATAGAGTCACCTATTACAAGTGTATCAGGTGTGTTGTTTAGCCTTAAGGGCTGTGACTGTTCAGCACACTGGCTTTGTGAGCTATGTGTTGCACGTGTTTTGTTTTGGGGTAGCGGTTGCTTGGGTGTCTGCTTTGGAGGTCTCTGCTGCTTAGGCAGATTTTTATTTAGAGCCTCCGAGTATGTTTTTGTGTGTTTATTTGTTTGGTTTGTTGTTGTGGTAGGTCTATGTGAGACTGGAATTGTAGTGAGTGTGGTTTCCTTCTCCTCCTGACTGGTTACGCCAGTACTGAGTTGAGAGAGCTTAGCCTCCAGTTTGGCTATATGGTTGCATCTCTCACATGTGTTGGAATTTGTTGGGAGGAGGAGAGGGTTGTCTGTGTACATGAGGCAGTTGTAACATTGCCTCAAGATTCCCAGATTCACCAGCTGGACCAGAGAGGAGATTGACAACTAACCTTTGGACATGCTAGAATAGTATTGGGAATTCCTTTATAATTGAAAAAAGGGCCAATGGGGAACAAGGTACTCAAGGGGAGTTTGTGAGGGTGTAGTGCTTTTAATTTTTTAGAGCTGACTTATATAATTGCTTTAGTGAGCAAGTGCCAGGTAACTTAAATGCAATGTGTTACAGGTAACTTAAATGCAAAAATGACAAACAGTAACTTTCTTTCAAGTGAAACAAGGAAATAAGTACAGTAAGCAATGCAGATATCACTAGGGATCCACAGAAGTGCTAAAAGGCCGCGTTTAGGTGGAATTAGCATTTCAGGGAAATAAACAAACAACAAGCATACAAATAAAGCTATATTCAGTAGGCCTGGATCTAGTCTATGCTACAGCAAACAAGGTGTACCAATTTCAGTAAGAAACAGTTAGAATATGCAGGCACTATAAGCCTCTAACCAGAAATTCCCTGCTCAGAAGGGCAGAGTCCAGCCTCTCCTCCCACAAGAGTGCAGACCGCAATCCTTCTTAACGTAAAATAACTGGCCTGAAGCCCAAGTGCTTAAACCAGAACTAATACACTTTTAGAATAACAGACACTGAGCTCTCAATCAGCAGTTCCCAACTTAGAAGGATGTAAGCTACCTGTCCTGCCACCACAGTGCAGGCCACAAACCTTCCTAATGTAAAACAACTGGTCTGAAGCCCAAGTGCTTAATCCAAAAGACTTAGAAATGATAGCTACACTTTAATCAAGTTACTACCAGCAGTAATAAATACAACTTAATACTTTAAAGAATGCCTGGATTAGTGCTCAAGTTATACAAACAAAGCTAGATTCAGCAGGCTTGGATCTAGTCTATGCTACAGCAAATGAGGTGTACCAATTTCAGTAAGAAGCAGTTCAAATATGCAGGCACTATAGGCTTTAACCAGCGTGAGTGCAACATTGCTTGTACGTGCATGTGCTCGACAATAACTAATCATGCATTGCTGTTAGATATCAGGATTATACTTCTCAACTGTACAGATTTTCACAGAATGTCCAGATTTTCACCTTATATTTTTGGTCTGTTTCTCCAAAAATTGTGGTTTTCTGGCAAATCACAAATGACAGAAATTTGAGTTTTAGACTTCATATCCTTCATAAAATTCATGCTAAGTTTGTAAGAGCAATATTTACAATCTGATCCTATTTTTGGGCCTCTGTCCTGACATTATTTATGGTTTTGTTCAGATTTCTTGTTCTACGAAGTTGAGAACTATGGTTAGGATTTAAGAACCATCTGCCAGAGTATACTAAACAAACATATCTCTCAACTGTAAAGACTTTCAAAGAATGTTCAGATTTTTGTCTCATATTTCCAGTCTATTCCTCATAAAATTTTGGTTTTCTGGCAAATCATTGAGGACTGAAGTCAGAAAATGATAGACATTTGAGTTTTAGGCTTCATACTCTAAAAAAATCCATGTTAGGTAAAACCTGTTGTTCTATCAACTTTCTAAGATGATAAGAGCAATATTTAGAAAATGTGCCTATTTTTGGCCCTTTGTCTCCCCATTATTTATGGCTTTTCTGTTCTTATGAGGTAGTGCCATCTGTGCCAGGGAGAGTAGGGTACTACATGGTACACATGCCAGCACAGTCAGCTGGAGTTTCATTAAAAAAAAAAAAAAAAAGTTTATATCATTTGATTATCTCTCTGATTTGTACAGATGCTGGTACTAAAATATGTTTGTAAAGTTACCTACATTAAAAAATATATAAATGTGCATTAGGTTATATTGCTGTAACTGATCAAATGTGAATGTTTTATCAGAGAACCCTAGAAATGTGAAAAGTCTGAAATTGTGTTACAGCTTTCAGATGCTGCCACAGATCTTAGCAAAGCTCTATGTGTGTGTATTGTACCAGAGTAAGGTGACCAGAGGTGATGTCATCCTCTAACCAGCTGAAATCTTTGAAACCCTCCAGCAGTATAGAATCTGACAGAGAAGATTTCTGACACGGAAGATCTCTGACAGGAGACACACACACACACACATATATATATATATATATATATATATATATATATATATATATATATATATATATATATATATATATATATATCACACATCTACGCAATCAGTCAATCAGTGAAATTCAGTCATTCATTAGAGATAGTGAGTGAGACATCACCTGGCTTTTGCTGTGGTAAGACACTAAGCACACATCGGCTTGCCTTGCTTTAGTGAGTAGTCAGGGAACAGTAATTCTTTAGTTAGACAGGGACATCTAGTGAGAACAGTTTAGTATTGTTTTCTGTAACTGTGAGAAACTATCCAACTGTATTATTTTTGAAATCTCTGTGTTGTATTCAGTATTCTCATTTTCTGTTTTATTATTTATTATCAAATATTTTAACACCTTTATTGTGGCTGGCCCTTTAGAAAAGGCTTTTATCATCCTGAGAGTTGTCTTTCGGCTTATCCCGGTTAGGGGTCGCCACAGCGGAACTCCGGTCCGCTAATGTTTGGTAGTGGATTTTTACATGCCGAGTTACCAGCCCTGATGCACAACCTTCAACGAAGGCACGCCCATTCACGCATGCCTCCACATAGAAGACGCTCTAGCTGAGAATCGAACGGGACAACGTCTTGCTGTGAGGCGACAACGCTACTGCAGCACCACTACCGCGGTATCATCCTGAGAGTACTTATGCTTATTTTGTTGACAATGTGGATACTCCTGAATGTCTTGCTGCTTTGGCCATACTCCACTATTATTGTTAATATTAACTGTGCACAGTATAATTGGTACCCTTTGTAAGAACCTTAGAATAGTTGACTGGTGGCAGCGATTACCTCAGAGTCTAAGCAGAAAGGGGAACAGCTAGTAAATCTGTGCCAGCTTTTCTCAGGTGTGTATGTGGGAGTGTGAAACTCAAATATTCAAGTGTCTATGTCAGCAACTGTGAACAGGGACACAGAGCTCCAAGGTGGTCAGTGTGGAGTTTTGTGTGGGCCTGGAGCCAGTAAGGGACTCCAGCCCCACATCTGGAGAGTGCTCCCTGTGTGCTCTTAAGTGAAATTGTACTTGATGCAGGGAGCTGTATCTGAAAATACTGTGTAAATCCATCTTTACACTTAGTAACCATCTCTCATTGGAGTCAGTGGTGAGGATTGAGTCTCGTTGATTGCTGGCCTGGAGCAGGGACAACGTCACATATTGGAGGCAGCTATTTCTGATTTTAACTAAACTTCAGTAGCTGGTGGGCAGTTGTCATTGAAGGTGTGTGTAGTCTCAGCAGTCACAAGGTAAGCATACAGAGTTTCTTTTTCACAACAGGTTTATTTATTTTTGTTAGTTAGTTTAGTCAGGGAATATAGGCAAGAATGTTTGCAGAGGATTATGGCAAGCCAAGATGTGTGAAGCCAAAGGACAGGTGCATGCCAACCTGACTAAAGAGAATATGATTACAGCCTTAGTCACAGCTCCAGCACCAACGAGCAACCTTGAAGACAGCCAGTCTGACGATGGGGATGTGCAGTCTTCAGAAACAGGGCAGTTCAGCTTTTCCTCAGAAGACTTAAAAATCCATCTGGAGTTAAAAAGATGAACTGGAGGCCAAACGACTGGAGATATAGATGGAATTAGAAAATGAAAGACTGAGGCAGTAGAAACAGATAGAGCTGGAATCATCAGAGAGACTGCAGCATCTGGAGGCAGAAGAAAAGGAAAAATGAATGGAGTTGTAATCAGCAGAGAGACTCCAGCATTTGAAGGCTGAATAAAATGAGAAACTGCAGTGTTTGGAAACCAAAGAAAATAAAAAAACAGTGCCAACATGACAGGGAAATTCTGACTCTTTGGCAGGGTCATGGAGGTAAAGGGGAAGGGAATAAATGGACCCCAGAAGCAATAAAGGTCAGTACATTTCTTCCACAGTTTAAAGAGGGTGATAATTTTGATAGTTTTATTCATGTATTTGAAAGAATATGCAAACAGTCTAATGTTGATCAAGGGCTCTGGGTATGGTTCCTGACCCCCTTACTCCATGGTAAAGCTGTAACAGCTGTTTCTAAATTGTCTGATACTGATTGCTTAAACTATTATAAGGTTAAAAATATTTACTAGAATGCTTTAAGTTAACACATGAAGCTTACAGAAAAAAAGTATTGTCAGCATAGATGCAAGGCAGATGAAAGTGTATGTGATTATATTGCTGAGTTAAACACTTACTTTTATAGGTGGGTGAGTGGGTGTCAGGTCACCACTTTTGAAGGTCTAGCAGACCTTTTGGTGAGGAAAAAACCCTTGGAACTTTGTCTGAGGACATGGGAATCTGGTTGGCAGACCGGGAATGTAACTATGCAGATGAGTTAGGGAAAAAAGGTACAGGGATATAAGGGGACTCATGGTGGGCAGCCTAAACCACCCCAACAGAATACACCAGTAATGGGGGAAGCCATTAGTTCAGGTACATGGCCAGGCTCAAGGGTTAGATGTTTTAAATGTAGCCAGTGGGGCCATGTAGCATACAGATGTCCATGGAGGCAAGGTGGGGAACAAATGTTGGGGGTGCCAGTGAGTGGGAATAACAATATTAGAGTGGTAAGTCATTTGGAGACAACAGGGATACCAAATTATCACCAGAGTTTGCATCCTATCTTAGTGGATGGAAGACAGGTCACTGCTAAGAGAGAGACAGCCTCTGACATAACCATTGTGAAGCCTGCTGTGGTTAAAGAGGAGCAGTACTTGCTTAGCCACTCCACATACCAATCAGGGCTTTAGGAGGGACCACATTCCAAAAATCCTTGGCCAGGGTTCGCCTTGACTGGAAGGGTTGAAAAGGAAGCAAGCAGGTAGGTGTGTTTGAAGATATCCCTGAGAAAGTTTTGATAGGACATGATTCTAATAATGCAGTACCTTATGTGCATGCAGTTGCATGCAGTCAGGCTTGGAGACAGGCATGTGGGTAGGTAGCCTGGGAGAGACCAAATAGACCCCATGCTTGAAGCTGGGTCTGGTGTGGTGGCTATTTCAGGGAGAGCGCTACCCTGAAAGTGAGCCACAGATGCTGGTAGGTACTGATGTTCCCGTGGACAGGGTGATTGCAAAGGTAGAGGTGAGTGGTAATAACCAGGCTGACAATGAGGAACCGCTGTTAGAAGAGACCGGGTTTCTGGTGGAAAAGGAGCTGGTAAGGGTCACACAGGTAGAAATGAGATAGGCTCAGCTTTTAGAACCTACATTATGGGGCTTGAGGGAGGTAGCTAAGGAAGCACCTGATTCTCAAGGAAAAGGGGAGACTGTATACTGGAACAAAGGGTTACTGTATAGACAGTGGACCCCTGAGGGAGGGATAGAGGGAGTGGTAATACAGCAGTCGGTAGTCCCCAGAGCCTACCATCTGGCACTTCTAGTCATAGCATCAGTGTAAAAACAGCACTATAAAGCCATAAAGTAATCACATAAGATTTATTGAATAAATAAATCCCAGATCAGTTTCAGCCCAAAGGCTTTCATCAGTTGGAAAAAAAATACACTGATGTTTGGTGCTGGCAACTTTTTTTTTTTTCTTATTACACATGCTTTTGCCATACCTGCAGAGGATTCTGTTTTTGTGTTTCACTTCTAGTCATAGCCCATGACATTTCTTTTGCAGGTCTTATGGGCGTAAAGCTTACCAACAGACATATTATGCAGAACTTTTATTGGCCTGGGATTGCAAGGGATGTAACAAGGTACTAGAGGATCTGTGAGCAGTGCCAAAAGGTAGGCAAAGCAGGAGGCAAGGTCATGGCTCCATTGTTGCCTTTGCCTGTGATTGAGGAGCCATTTCAGAGGGTAGCTATGGATACTGTGGGGTCTGTTAGTATCCTAAGTTCTGCAGGGAATAGGTATATCCTGGTGGTAGTAGATTATGCTGCTAGATACCATGATGCGATGGCTCTGTCCTCCATTGAGGCAGAGAAGGTGGCAAATGCTTTGTTGGAGATTTTCAGCAGGGTAGGTTTCCCTGAGGGAAATACTGACTGACAGAGGTACCAATTTCATGTCAGACCTGCTGGCTTGTCTGTGGACATGCTGTGGGTTGAAGTAACTAAAAACCTCCCATACCATTCCCAGACTAATGGTCTTGTGGAGAGGTTCAACTCTACACTAAAGACCATGCAATGGGCATTTGCAGACCAGTTTAAGAGGCAGCAGGACAAATATTTGTCTCATCTGCTGTTTGTATACAGAGAGATACCCCAGGAATCCATATATTTTCACTCTTTGAGTTGCTGTATGGGCATAGCGTGAGGGGGCCTTTATATTTGATCCATGATGAGTGGGAGGGTGAGTGTGAATCCCACAAGGAGTCTGTTGTGGCACATGTCCTAACCTTCAGGACAAGACTTAGGGAGCTCATGGGCTTGGCCCAGGAGAACCTGGTAGGAGCCCAACAGCAGAAGAAGGTCTGATATGACAGAAGTGCTCAAGCTCGAGAGTATGCTGTGGGACAGCAAGTTATGGTGCTCATTTCTGTCAGACACAATAAGCTGCAGGCAGCTTGGGAGGGACCCTTCAAAGTGTTAAGGAGGGTCAGTGATGTTAACTACATGGTAAACCTGCTAGGCAGGAGGCAGGGGCACAAACTGTATTATGCTGAAATTATGAAGTTTTACCATGATAGGGAAGCCCTTGTGCTGAGTATTTGCAGTGGGTGGCAGGAGAAGTCTGAGGGAGTTAAGTTAGTGTGGACACCAACCTGCAAGCAGGCATTCATAAAGCTTAAAGGGGCTTTTGGAGGAACCCTGGTGTAAGCTACTCCAGATTACAGTAAGGAATTTGTTGTACAGGTGGATGCTTTGAACCATGGGGTGGGGACTGTACTCAGCCAGGTTTCCTCAGAGAGAGGACACCCAGTTGTATATCTCAGCCATAAACTCCAACCCAGAAAGGATGCCAATTCAGATGAGATCTCAAGACAGTGTGTGGGTTAAGGTGCTCCCAGACAGGCCACAAATCTTAGCAAATATCTGTGTGTGTGTATTGTACCAGAGGAAGGTGACCACAGGTGATGTCATCCTCTAACCAGCTGAACTCTTTGGAACCCTCGCAGCAGCATAGAATCTGACAGAAACATTTTCTGACAGGAAAGATCTCTGACAGGAGATAAAAATATATGTATGTGTCTGTGTGTGTGTGTGTGTGTGTGTGTGTGTGTGTGTGTGTGTGTGTGTATAAGCTCTTTATTTAGACAAACAAAAGTACGACCCTATTTACGCAAAAGAGCACTTAAACAAAAGTGCACTTTCGTGAATACTGGTTCACCGAACTGGTAATAAAAACAAAAAATGACACACTACAAAAGCAGTTTTGCACCCCCTATACTCCTGCTATTTTATTTTATATATGCTAACTCTGAGATCGCACTACCATGGGGAAACAGGTATATTCCTTATCCCCACTGTGCTGCAGTGTTTCTTTTTTTTTGTTATTACCGGTTCGGTGAACTGATAATTGTGAAAGTCCACTTTCGTTTCAGTGCACTTTAGAGCAAATAGGGCAGTACTTTTGTTTGTCGAAATGATGAGCTTTTGACAAATGAAAGCAGACCCATATATATCACACATCCAACAGTCAGTCAGTCGGTGAGATTCAGTCATTCATTAGAGATAGTGAGAGAGACATCATCTGGCTTTTGCTGTGGTAAGACACATCAGCTTGCCTTGCTTTAGTGAATAGTCAGGGAACAGTAATTCTTTAGTTAGACAGGGACATCTAGTGAGAATAGTTTAGTATTCTTTTCTATAATTGTAAGAAACTATCCAGTTGTATTATTTTTGAAATCTCTTTGGTTGAAACTCTTTATTATATCCAGTATTCTCTTGTTTTCTCTTTTATTATTTATTATTAAATATTTTAATACCTTTTATTGTGGCTGGTCCTTTAGAGAATGCTTTTAACATCTTGAAGGTACTTATGCTTATTTTGGTGACACTGTGGCCACTCCTAAAAAACTTGCTGCTTTGGCCACAGTCCACTATTAGTATTAATATTAATTTTTCACAGTATAATTGGGTATCTTTTGTAAGAGCCTTAAGATAGCTGACTGGTGGCAGTGATTACCTTGGAGTCTGGGTAGAAAGGGGCACAGCTAGTAAATCTGTGCCAGCTTTTCCAGGTGTGTATGTGGGTGTGTGAAACTGAAATATTCAAGTGTGTCTGTCAGCTACTGGGAACAGGGGCACAGCGCTCCAAGGTGGTCAGTGTGGAGTTTTGTGTGGGCCTGGAGAGAGTAAGACAGTCCAGCCCCAAATCTGGAGAGTGCGCCCTATGTGCTCTTAAGGGAGATTGTGCTTGGTGCAGGGAGCTGCATCTGAAAATACTGTGGGAATCCATCGTTACTCTTAGTGCCTGTCCCTCATCGGAGTCAGTGGTGAGGACTGAGTCTCCTTGATTGTTGGCCCTTAGCAGGGACAATTATTTATTTATTTTAATTAATTATTTATTTATTGCCATTTGTTAACTGGGTTAGTCCAGCTGAGCCAGGGGCCCATTTTCAGTGGAGACCCGAGGAGAAAAGCTCCAGAAAATGAACAATTATTACAAAGGTTACAAAGATATAATCAACATATAACATAACACAAGTCTACTAACAAGTAATAGCATGACATAAGTCTATTAACAGGTAACAAATCTATAAATATTAAAAAATATTAAAAAAGAGAGTATGAAGTTCACTGAAAAACCATACATGAGGTCATTCTAATGTACAAAGAGTCAATAGTAATACAAGAACCTATTATTATTTTTTTTGTGTATTTAAAAATAGGAAAAAGAGGAAAAAGTAATAGAAGGTGCAAGGTATATGAGGAAAAAGAAATTATGTAGGTAAGAATGGAGAATAAGTCAAGCAGGGGGTTGACAAGGGCAGGACCATGTCTTTTGCAGATAAAGTTTAAGTTCTTGTTTGAACAGATATTTTTGAGGAGTGCTTCTTATACTGAGAGAGTGTAAGTCCCAAGCATGGGCTATGGAGTATTTATAAAAGGAGTTTCCAATGTTTTTACTGGGTTTGTATATGTCAAGGAGGTGTTGGTAGTTATAGTAGGACAGTAGATTAGAGATGGAGGGGCAGAAAGAGGGATAATTCAGGATAGTGAGCGCAATATGTAACTGAGAAAGTAGTCATTGTTTAGTCATTGTTTAGGGAAGTCAGGCCATTGGAGTGTCTTAAGGGCGAGGTAGTGATGGAATTTGTATGGAAGATTGGAGGCAAATCTGGCTATTTTGTTACATGTTTGCTCTAGTTTGGGGAGAAGACATGTTTGAACATTAGTAAGAGTGGGGGCAGTGTAAAGAAGACAGGGTAGAAGGAGTGACTGAGCTAGGGAGAGTTTGGAGGGAGTGTAAGAAATGTTTTGTTGCAACAGAGAAAGCTAAGTTTCTGGTGTTTCTTTTTTTCTTTTTCTTTTTTATACATTGTTGGATATGTATATCGAATTTTAGTTCATTATCAATGATTACTCCAAGTAGTTTGGTATGGGGTTCAGGTTTGATAGTGGTGGTGTTGTGGGAGGTAATAGAGAAGGAGAGTTTTTGCAGAGCAAGTGTTTTAGGAAGAAAGAGAAGGAGTTTAGCTTTTTTTTTGGATTTAGTATGAGTTGATTATTTGAAAGCCAGGTTTCAACATAGGAAAAGGTGGGTTGAGGGAGAGCTAGAAGTTCAGAAATGCTGTAGGCTGAGGTGATGAGAATGGAATCGTTGGCATATGTTAGAAGTGTTGAGAGGTTAGTAGCAGAGTGAAGTTTGTTAGTAAAAATATTGAACAGGAGGGGGCCAAGGATAGATCCTTGAGGGGTGCCATTGTTTACTGGGATGAAAGGAGAGAGGACAGGACAGTTTGCCATCAAATTGATTGCTGCCTGCCAGAAAGATAGCTGGAAACCCAGTTAAGAGAGGAGGTAGAGAGATGAAGGTCAAAGGGTTTAGTTAGACAGATCAAGGAATAAACAGGAGATGAGCAAGTTATTGTCACAGGCTTCAGCTACTGTTTGGGTGAAAGAGAGTAGTGCAGTGACTGTACTTTGGTGGGGTCTAAAGCCTTGCTGGGTCGGAGTTAGGAGATTGTTGTCAAAAATGTGTTTGAGTAACTGAGTATGGATGCACTTTTCCAGGATTTTGGATAGGGGGGAATAGGATAGCAATGGGTCTGAAGTTAGAAGGATCAGTATAGTTTCCACCTTTCTGGACAGGGATTGTATAAAAGCATTTCCATATGTGTGGGACATGTACTTCAGAAATGGAATGATTGAGAAGTATAGAGGAGACAGGGCATGCAACAGACTATGCAGCAACTTTAAGAAAGTAGGGGGGATAGTTGGTCGGCAGAGGGGAGCAAGGCTTAAGTTTATTTAGGAGAGATTTAATAATGGAAGTGGGAACTGGCTGGAAAGTGAAAGTGTTCGGGAGGATTTTGTTATGGGGTGATGGAGGGGTTGAGTTAGAAATACTATGTTGTGTAAGTTTTTGGATTGTTTCTATAAAATAGTTGTCAAGGAGAGTGGCAGTTTCAGTAGTAGTGTTGTGTGGGAAGGGGTTGAGAGTAGATAGGTTGCCAGGGTGAAGCAGGTTATTAATGGTAGGCCAGAGTTTCTTTGGATTTTTATGTGGACTACATTGACTAGAGCAGAAGAAAGCTTTCTTATCTTTGTTGACTAGTTTTTTGGTCATGTTTCTGAGCTCTTTGTACATTTGAAGAAGGAGAGATGATTTGTTTTTAAGTCATGCTTTCCAGGCACCATATCTTTTGTGCATAATGGAGTGGGTTTGTTTTGTGAGCCATGGGGCAAAGTTAGATTTAATACTGATTTTTCTAGAAGGGGCAATTGAGTTGAATGTGTCAAGGAAAATTTTATTGAAGGATTCGGCTGCCTCATTGAGACAATGTCATAGCTTTAGCCAGATTTTTTGCTCTAAGAGGTTGAGAAGTATGTAAACAAATTAAACAGTGAATTGTCAAACATGGGATATTTTCTTTGTTTTATTTATTTATTTTTTTCCTATTCACTGCATGACTGGCCTAAAACAAACAAGTCAGTTTATATTATAATTCCCGGAAGACATGTCTTGTCAGAAACCTATGACCATATCTGCCTTGAGGGTGGACAGACACTCACTGAAATCTTAATATTTACTTGTTCCCACCCCAGATAGGGGTTCCATGCATTAAAGCTCCATTCCTACTCACACAGAGGATTATGTTAAAAAACTAGTGAAGCCATTTCTTTGGAAAGAGCAAGAATGCGCTTAGAGTTCACTGAATGCTTGGTAGCCTTTCTGGGCCTTCCTTTATAGGAAAATTATACTTCTGACTTTGGAGGCAGACATTGTTCTTATTACAGCTGTACAGCTAAAATACACCAGGTTCTAAAATTGATGTTACAAGCATGATGGGTATCTCATAGGGGAGGTACTCCATTTGACCATTCAAGTCAAGCAAAATCATGTTAGACTTCTGCATTGTGAGGTCAGAAACCAAGCAGTGTTCAAATGGTAGGCATGAAGCTGTAACTCTCACATGACAGAGAGTTTGAATCAATGCGGTGCATTTTTTTAATAAGAACTATAAAACTCCACTATCTGGCTTTACAGATTATTTTGGGAGTTGAGATATTCTGCAGAATTCTGGAGAGCTGAGAAGAATGGTGCATGTGAGACAGTATTTCCTTCATGATGCTGACAGTGATCAATCAGATATTTTCTGCAGTATTTATGGATTTGGTGTGGCAACTTGTACATGGCCATCAGACCTCATGATTATAAAGGCAGGGGGGCATTCTTTTCCACTGTCCCTCATTTTGACTTAAAATGTTATCCTCTCCCTCCTAATTCCTAGTAAAACTGGTAATTTAAAGAGAAAATGTGGTGGATTACACCCAATAAATAATGATAATAATTGGAGTTATACACTTTGCTTCAGAAAATACACATTTATTTCACATTATTTTGTTCTGCCAACTTCTCACCTTAACAGTACTTATATTTTAAAAAGTATCCATTATTATTTTTGGATTGGACTTCAAGTATTTCTAGAGGTAAGAGGTGGAGAGCTATAGGGTTGAGGTTGGCTGGATGAAATTAACTCAACCTCTTGCTATTTGCTCACTTTTCCTGCTTGGGTTTGTAGAACTCACATGCATTTGTGAGACTTAACTTGGAGTACTTAACTTGACACCTAAAATGCACAGACAGAGTAGGTATAATTGGTGGTGGGGTCTACTTTATAACAGTGAATGATTAAAAGATCAAACGCTGTTATAGCGACCCCTAAATATCAAAAACGAAAAAGAGTGAACAGCCAGAACAGTAATTTTTTTCCCAGGGAAAGAAATCGCTGGGCCAGCTGTCCAGGTTGTGCCGTTTCCTCCACTGTAGTGTGATCTCAGAGTTGGTATATTTAAGTAGGGGGGATATGGGGGTGAAGCCCCCCCACTTAAAATAGTGTTTAGTGTGTTTTATTTTTTTTTGGGGACAGCGATTTCTTTCCCTGGGAAAGAAATCGCTGTTTTGGTTGTTCACTCTTTTTTTGTTTTCGATATTTAGGGGTTGATATAACAGCGTTCAATCTTTTGATCATTTGCTGTTATAATATAGACCCTTGGTAGGGCTGTCTGTGGAAGAAAATGACTAGTTGCCTGCAGTTGTTTGCTTTTTATTCTGGTTTTGCAGGACTAGTGTGATTTATGTGAAACAACATGGGATATGTGGCAACTGTCTGAAACAAAGGTAGACTGCATTACATGGTCCTCCTTTTATCATGATCTGACATCTAAATGATACATAGACATAGCTATAACGGCATGATGGGGCTGTCTGGATGAAAGTAACTGACCCTCTTGTCACTTGCTCAGTTTATAGTAATTAAAAAAAAACAAAAAAAAAAAAACAAAAAAGATAAAATTCATCACAAGACATACACACCTTCAGAGTTTCTGGGAGTGGGTTGGTGGCCCCTACATACCAAGGCTATGTAAGTAGATTTTTGCCCAGGCTTAGTAGTGGTCTCGGCTCTGATCTCCACCGAGTTTAAAACCTGCTTTGCTCAGAGGTGCATACAGAATCTGGTCACTGTAGCTTGTGGGGGGAGCTGGGGATACTGTCATTATTTAATTAACATTCCTCCCACACTTCAGAGGTCACTATCGTGTGTTAGATTGGGGCAATGTGGTCATTATTTCTTAAACTTTCCTCAGAAACTTTAGAAGGCTGCATGGAGGGTCACTAAGCGTGTATAGGAGCAATGTACTGTTTATAAGTAAGTTGGAAAGATTTTATTTATTATTTATTTATTTATTTTACATTTGTTGACCAGGCTAGTCCGACTGGATATATGTCCAGTTTCAGCAGAGAACCAGGGAGAAAAGCTCCAAAACATACAAACAGAAAGTTATTACATACATACATGATAGATATAGATAGCACTTTCATCTCAGTATTTCACTACAGTGAACATTTAGAAAGACACATAGTCTGACATATTAAAGCATACACAGTACATAGACTAACAGTAACATTATTGAAATTATTTATTTTTTCATTTTTTGTCATAATCAAACAGCAGATGCATATACAGGTGGCTAGGGAGGGTAAAGAAGCTTTCTGATTATATACATCTGACAACAAATATTTATATGTTTACTCAGTTCAACTGATTTTTAAGTCACCTCTCTGTTTGTGCAGTTCATCTCTCTTTTAATCAGTTATGCCATTGCTGTGACTATAATTCTAATTTTCTTTTGTATTTTTTAAATTTTCCAGATTCCTTGTCTGTATGTTAATGCATTTCTATTCTAGAAAGCTCCTCTCAGAGTGTCTGCTGAAAATGGTATATGCCCGGTCATATCTTCCCAGTTAATGAATGTAAATAAAAACTAAATAATAAAGCAAACAGAAAGGCAGTACACTGGGACCAATGATATCAGTGCCTTTGTCCTCTTTAATAATATGTATAGTACTTCTTCAGAAAATACCATTCGAAAATAATTCAAGCCATTTAAAAACTTGTACTCACCAATCATATGATCTTAACAACCAGTAAGAATGAGAACCAAGTAAATGAGTGATCATTTTTTTAATGAATCTGCTCCAAAGGTCAGGTGGTTTAAAATGACCAATACAAATTCATAAATAGCAAATTTAAATAAATGTTGTGAAATGGCAGTTAATCAGACTTAGTAGATTAACTAGTATGGATACAGTTTTTAGTACAGACACGGATTATTTGAAACAACTATTTCAGGAAAGAGGTTATCCTTTAAAACGATTAGCTACCGCCATTGAAGAAGTTTATATACTTAAACGAGATAAAGCTAAACTCATTTTAAGAATCATCAAAGTTGTCATTGAAGGGACAAACAGTGCTTCCAATATAACTACTTCTAATAAAATTATATCTAATACATTTTATTCAGATTTTGGAGGCAAATTTCCCTTACCCATTACAACTGATATGGGAATTATTAAAAACACCATAACTAATAATTGGAGAAAAAAATTGGGTAACAAGCACATGGCGGAAGTTTTAGGAAATAGTCCATCCTTTACTTTCAAAAGGTCAGTCAGTGTAAAAAAAAATTGTTGAAAGACCTAAAAACATGAGAGAGGTTACGGATACCATTAATGGATGGAATGTTTAAATGCGGCAAATGTACATACTGCCATTTCGTAGCAAATTGTTCCACAGTACAGTAGCCATTGATAAGACCATTTTAGTGAAGAAAAGTTTAATTGTGAATCTTGTGGGGTAGTATACATAGCATGGTGTGAGACTTGTCCCTGTTATTATGTTGGCAAGACTCTATGTAAATTAAATAAGAGGATATATGAACACACTTTGGCCATTCATAAGAATGACATTAATTATGCTCTAGCTAAACACTCATTGGGTTGTAAAGATTTTAGGAAATGTAGTTTTTTTTTGTATTAGATAAAGTTGACCTGGACAGTTTAGTTGGTCATCACAATGTTCTGCTCAATACCGCCATAAAACCAGCATTGAATGAACATATAAATTTAAAGTGCTTTCTGTTAGCACAAAGATCTTAAAAAGTTTTACACTTATTTATTTAAAAAGTATAAGCATTTATAACAATGATTTGTTTATTTCAGTTATTGAAATTTGCTGTTTATGTATTATATTAAAACAAAATGGCATTTTAAAATGTATTCATAGTTTATGAATTTGTATTGGTCATTTTAACCACCTGACATTTGGAGTATATTCATTCAAAAAAATGATCAGTCATTTACTTGGTTCTCATTTTCATTGGTTGTTAAGATCACATGATTGTTTAGTATGTTTTTTTAAATTGCTTGAATTATTATCGAATGGTATTTTCTGAAGATGTTCTATACATGTTATTAAAGGGAATAAAGATGCTCATATCTTTAGTCCCAGTGTCTTCCTATTTGTTTTGTGGTTTTAATCAATTCGGGATCTGTTTGTTAGTAAAAATTAAATAACTCAACAAACAGAGAAATAAATGAGATACACAGTGGCGTAGCAGAGCTTGCTAGTGCTAGAATGAGGATGACTGTGAACACAAACTTGTGCTATTGTACCGGTGTTCATGATACCTCTGCATACACCCTCACCGAAAAACACTTCTTTTTTACCTTCATGTTTGTGATAGTGCTTCTATTGAAATAATGGCGGATATGCCAATATTGCTAGCAGCAAAGCAAGCCTTTAGGTTCTGTCTCCAAAGTGAGAAATTTATTCTTCACTAATTTTCCACTACTCACTACTCAGATATGTGGGGGAGCAGGAACCTATCCCACAAAGCCTTAAGCACAAGGCATGAAACCAGTCCTAGATGCACACACCTCCCCCACATCAACACAAACAAGTACACCTAACTATGGGCAACACAGAGTTTCACCAGCTCAGCTATTAGAATGTCTCTGGGACAAAAGAGGAAACCGTCAATCTCAGCTTAAACCTATGTGGACATGGAGCACATGCAAACTTTGCATGAAAGGCAGCTCAGATATAACTGCTGTACTACTGTGTCACCTCTAAGGATTAGTAGCAGTGCATACTAATTCCTGACTTTTGTTTGCCTCAAATAAATAAATAAACTAAAGATTACTGTAGTTTTATTAAACATATCAGACATGAACTAGAAAATGGACCAATAAAAGTGTGTGTGTGTGTGTGTGTGTGTGTGTGTGTGTGTGTGTGTGTGTGTGCGCGCGCACACTGTGTACATATGCAAGAGTGAATCTTTGTTGCTACTGTGAGGAAAAAAGTGAAGAAATAATTATACCTATGCAGTAGGCATGTTAAATATGTACTGACAATGGCCATTTTCATAAAATGAGCTAGACAAAGCAAATCTTATTTAAAACTGACAAAAATACTTTTACAAATATTACTATGCCATTGTTAAATGTGGCATCTTCATTAACCTGTATAAAAGTAGCTTTACAGATTGACAGTTTCACCCTTTACAACTGAAAGAAGTTTATACAGTAGTTGTTTTAATCCTATGATGCGGCATATCAGTGCCACTGATGTGCTGACAAAAGCAGATGCCAGTGTACAGTGCTAATGTATAATCTTTATCTTTAAACTTAAACACTTCATAATATTTGTTTCACACATAGGAAATGTGAGCAGAGAAATATGATATAAAATATAACAGGCAAAAGGCTATTTTTTTAATCTGGACTGGTACTGGGAGCTGAATGATGACCAGCAAATGAACAGTTATTCTCATTAGCTACTTTGCCAGTTCATCAGAGTGTTTTGAGTATATAATTTCCTTTATGCAGCATATTCTCTCAAAAATGGCAATATGCTTTCATAAGTGTAACTGACTACATAAAAAAAAACAAATATAGAAAAACAATATGAAACAAAAATCAGTGTGAGAAGTAAGGGAGTACCTACAATAAATGCCTTACTTTATGCTCAGCTCCACTTTAATGAAAGAAACCTTGTTTCTGGGTTGGTAGATTAAGAGGGCTAACAGAAAAGTTGAAGCAATAAAATAGAAGCTGGATCAAGTTTTTAGTACCTATTCTGTCAGCTATTTCAGCCTTTGTCATTACATCAATGTCTGTGTCCTCCAGTAGTGTTCGGCCCACATCCTCGTGTAAACTCAGTTCACTTCTCAACTTGCTATTTTCAGACTCAAGGCTGCTGAGGTGTTGCCGTAGAGAGATGATATCTTCTGCCATCTTCTGCATAGCAGCCCGGTAATTTTCCAGCTCCTGGAAATGAAATTTCATACTAGTTGATTTTAAACTCAATGGAAAAACACAGAAAATGTTAAAAATCTGTCAGGCAAACATACCGTTTAATGCTCTTCTCAGCTCTGACTAGAATTATTTACATAGGCCTGTGCTGAATTTTCTAGCTAAATTTACTTGTATGTTAATTAAGTAAGCTGTTGTCTCACCAAATATGTTCCTTTCTTCATTAGGTTGACCTTGAATTAACGTAATTTTATATTATGAAAATAAAATAACCTTGAAACACACACAAGCATGTAAAAGGGGGAAATACATACACAAAATGTGCTAGCCCACTCATACCAGATAAAAGTTCAAGTACTGTATTTTATTAAACTGTATGTTGGACTTAGAAACTTAACAAAATAGAATACTTGCAATTTTACCTAGTGAGAGTGGACTAGTGTGTATTTTGTGGTTTTGGCATTATAAAAAAATACATATTTACATTATTAAAAGTTAAAGTGCTAAAAATAATGCAAGTGCAGACATTAACTTCTATCATGCATACAGTTGGATGGTGTGCACATTGCAAAACATAGCAAAAAAAAAAAAGAAGAAAGAAACTAGAGTACCAGTAGCTATACATAAAAAATGCAACCCTGAAGAAAAAAAAAATCTCTTCTCTGACCTGATAACAACAAAGCAGCAATGATTAACATTAAGTGATTGTTTTGCGCTTCCCCTAAAAGGTTAAATAACTGTTTATGAACCATGGCTAGAAACTCATTTCATACATAAGCTGCCAAGTACCTGATGGCCAGTGTCTCAGTCTTTATGTTTCAGAATAACAACAACAAAAAAACCCTCTGAAAACATTAAAAGCTTCCTATGATTTTTAAGGAAAATCAAGTTTTGGAATATCTTGACTTGTGTGTCTTTATGTAATGCTGTTTTAGATCAAGCTACACTTGCTCTACTAAAGACTGTTATGACACTTAATGAAAAACAGATGTGGGTGTGCTCTGAGGCACAGCATGTAATTTTGGAGCACATGGCCACCAATATGTCAAGTTCTGCTGTGGGAAGATCTCCAAAATCAAACTCGTAAATGCCAGTACATAAGGAGAATGGCTCCTGTAATAACAAAGATGGTCTCATAAAATAAGAAAAGGAGAGAGCCTGTGATGAAGTTTGAAACTTAAAAGTCATCTAGCTATGGCTATTTGCACATATATTTAATACCTGATCAAGACAGGGAGGCCAAGATGGTTTAAAGTCCTCTCTCAGTTACACTCTTTGAGGTAGGGTGGTGTGATGTATAAAACCTTTTTGACTGAAGCACATTCAATCGCCTTTCTGTCTCAAGAACAGTGCCTCAGACAGTGCCTTTTGGATGACATAATAAGGAGGCAGATCATAACCACTTCTTAATCCTCTATAAAAAGGTGAACCCATTTTGTCATGTGATCTGCAGTTAGTGCAGAGCTGAAAACATCAAAGGTAAGGAACATTGTTCTGTGACAATGATATCACAGGTCATTTTTAACATATGTAAAGAACAGGGTTAAATATATGAACATTCAGGGCATCTGCAGTAAAGGACAGGGCAGTTTTGTAACACTGCATTTCAACAGAATTCAATGTAACCAAATAAAACACATAAGACACAATGGAGAACAGACATTATATGGGAGGCAGCAAGAAGAGGTTGTACTATAACAGTGATGGATTGTCCATATTTAACTGATGCACTGCAGTTACACAAGGGTCTGCACCCTATCACGGTGGAGAGGAAGACACTGCTGCCAATAGAAATACAGCCTCAGACATAGTAGGTAAGCCTGCATTGGTTACAAAAGAGCCACACTTGACCGGAAAGTTAATTCCAATTAGGCCACTGGGATGGATACTTTTTCATTTACCAATGACCAGAGTTTTCATGGATTTGGAAGGAAGGTAAGGTGCACATGCAGGTGGCAGCATTTGATGATATCCCATCAGATGCTGTAATGGGAAATTATTATGGTAATGCAGTACCTTGTGTATATGTGGTTACACATAGCCAGGCATAGAGGCAGGCAAATGCAGAAGGCAGTGGGGGTTGGGGCAAACAGAGTCCACCATTCCAACAAAGGCTGGTGATGTGGCCATTTCAGGGGGTAGTTAGTAACAGCAAGCCTGGATATGAGCCACTGCTGTTGAAAAGCACTGGATTTCCCTTGAAAGATGCTATTTCAGTTGCTATGTTAGGTGGTAGTAACAATCCTGAATTTATGGCACTATTGTCAAGATGCCAGACTTACTTTGGAGGTGGAGATGGGGGGGGGGGGCACACAGAATGAGTTAAGACAGGCTCTCAGACCCTACTTTACAAAATCTGAGAGAGGTTGCCAAGGAGATTCCTGATTCCCAAGGTCAGGGGGGTCCTAATATTGGTACAGAGGTTTACTGTACAAAGAATGGATCATAAAGGAGGAGTACAGAGAGAAGTAATACAGCAGGTGACAGTACCGCGGGTCTACTGTTGGACACTTCTGGCCAAGTACTACAATATTCTTTTTTCTGGCAACATGGGCATAAAGCATACAAAACAGGCCAATGCAGAATTTCTATTGACCAAGTACTGCAAAAGATATGATGTAGCACTGCAAGACATCTGAGTAGTGCCAGAGGGCTAATAAGACAGGAGATAAACAAAGCTGGTTTGAGGCCTTTGCTTATTACTGAGGCATTTCATAGAGTAGCTAAGGACATTGTATGTCTTAGTACCCCAAACTCCACAGGGAAGAATATAATCTGTTGGTGGAGGAATATGCTACTCGATAACTCGAGGCAGTGTCTCTGTCCCATATTGAGGAACAGAAGGTTGCAAGTATTCTGTTAGAAATTTTCAGGAGTGCAGACTTCCCAAAGAGGTATACTGACAGGTAGAGGTGTCAACTTCATGTCAGACCTACTGGCCTCTTTGTGGAAGTATTGTGGGGAAAAGCAATTAAATACTCCTTACTATCCCCAGACCAATGGTCTTGTACAGAGGTATAATGCTACACTAAACAGCATCTTGGCAGCATTCAAAGATCAGCTCAAGTGAGAGTGAGAAATGTGCCTGCCCCATCTTCTCTTTGCATACAGAGAGCTTGTCACAAATCCACAGACTTTATACTCTTTGAACTGCTGAATGGACGCAGGGTGATGGTCCCCTAAATTTATTTCCTGATGAGTGGGAGAATGACTGTTATTCCCACAAGCAGTCTTTTGTGGAATATGTCTTAATCTTGATAATCAGGCTTAGGAGTTGATAAGCACACACAGAACAGAACACAATAGTAGCAAAAGGTCTAATATGACTGGACAGTCAGGGACAGAGAGTATTCTACAGAGTAGAAAGTAATAGTGCATATTCTTATAGGTTCATAGATGGTTAATTTGGTACAGGTCCAATAACCATTTTAAGCCTAGCCAAGCTTACCCCAAATTTACCAAAACATTGTTGATATATGTCAATATCTGAGGAAATGTTACATTTACAATACAGGCTTTTAACATCATGAATTCACAGGCTGGCCCTGTCCATTAGGGATATAGGTGCCAGACCAGGGTTAAATTTGTGATTTCCAATCCATTGGTCCAAATGAAATTTGAATATGGTTAGGGATGAGCTTTTCTTCATACAGAGGGAAGCCTGTTCCAGAAAAGGGATAATGTGTGTGGCACATATCTGTCACTCCAACATATTCTGTGTATTATGCAGATAAAGTTTAGGTCCTTAGAATGAGTATTTCTCATGCTATTTGTTTTGCAGGCGTGCAACAAATGTGTCAGTGTGAGATCAGAGGATACATTGTAGTTTAGGTATAGATCACCTTACAGCAGTCTGTAGGAGACCAAGTATGGGGATAGGGCTTTGAGATGGCCTGCAAATTAGTTCTTGTTTATTATAATAAACTGCAGGCAGCATGGAGAGTTCTTTTAGTACTGTAAGAAAGGTAATTTATATTAACTATGTGATTGAGTTGTCAGACAAGAAACTGAAGCACAAACTCTGCCAGCTTAACATGATGATGAAGCCATACTATGATAGACAGACACTGGTACTCATGATCTGAAGTGAGTTACATGAGGATCTGGAGGGGAATCTTGTGATAGATCATCTCAGTGAGGCTCAGTCTAACATTTCAGTGGATGAAGTAGCATTTTCATAGCAGCTATCATCTACCCAAGTTCAGGAGATCTGGGTAGTACTACAGAAGTTTGGGGACCAGGGGGCGGGGGGTGGGCATGGCCAAGATGGCTAAATGAGATAAGTAACTGAGCTCTGTGACTGAAAACTTTTCTCTGACAGAAAATATAATCAAAAAAATTAAAATTTGGAGAAACGTGTTAGCTAATTTTATTAATTAATAGAAAAAATATTTATAGCTTAAAGTTCTTCAAAAGCTGTAATTTTCAAGTCTGAATTTCAATTGCTTGGTTGAGAGAGAAGAGACTTTAACATAAGCAACTCAAGAAGTGGTATTCAGTGTTATTGAGTTAAAAAGACATTCAGTCAATATTATCTAGTATACAGGATGTATTACTTAAAATGGACAAACTGGATACCAAAATACAAAGTTTCAAAGGAGAGACCATAAAGAAGATGGAACATTTAGAAATTCTTATGAAACAGCAAAGTGCACAATCAGCTGTATGGAAGAAGCTTTAAATGATAATGAAGGGAAAATAAATGAAAGTGCGTCTCAGACTGAACTTCCTTTAAAGCAAAATAACTGGATCATAGATAAAGCTGATGATTTAGAAAACAGACCGAGATGAAATAACATTACAATGTGTGGTATACCTGAAAAGCTGAGCGAGACAATATAATAGACTTCTTAACAACCTGGCTATATTAAAACATTAAATCTACATGAAAGTTTATCTTTTGGAATGGAAAGGACACATAGATCCCCATGAGCACTTTTGTGTGGTTCTTTACTGGGGATTTGAGTCATTGTGCAAAATTTTTTGTTCTAAGTTTAGTATTCTTTGCCTAGTGTTTTTAAGTTATATAGTTAAATGCAAGCCTAGCTAAGAAAAAGATGAAATATTAAAAACAGCATGGTCCAGCCACCTATTAAAATAGGTAAACAGAGTCAGATTTGATAATGATTATTCCAGTAAAGTAATGAGTAAAATAAAATCCTGTTTACCACTGATCAAGGAACTTAATAAGAACAATATTAAAGCCATGTTGGTGTTCACTGCAAAGATCAAATTATTTCTTTCTGAATGAAATAAAATATTTGACCCACTGGAGGAGGCATCCACTTTTGTTAACAATAAAAACCTTAATAATACCGAGGAAATAAAATGGAACAGTATATCCCTCAAGAGACAGAGTGAGCTGAATTCCTGGAAGACTGCTCCAAAAATTAAAAAAGCTTAAAAATCAAGTGACTTTTATTCTCTTACTGCATGACTTTTACTTTCTGAAAAAATAGTTTACCCTTTAAATAAAAGGTTTGCACTGAAAGTTAAGCTTCAAAACATATGTAAGTATGCATTCATATATTTATATTTTAAGTTAAAATACTTTCATGATGAGGAAATTAAATGGTTAGTTTTAGTTTTTTGCTGTATTTACCGTGAAAGACTTAATACATTTAATTTAACTAAACTTATAAGTGTATTTCTAAGTGGTAAATAAGTACTTCCTGTAAGCGAATGCCATTCTATTATAAACAATAGAACTGGTAACTTTAAAACTATATAAGTTAAGAAGGTTATTTTATTTGTTCAGCTTTGCTTTGTATGTGCATTGCTGTGTTAACTGAATGCCAAATCTAAGTAATATGCTAATTAGGAGTGATAAAGTGCTGGGATTTTGTTTGCTTTGTTCTTGTGTAACACATTCCTTTCACAGGTTGTTTATGAAACAATTAACACTTAAAAAGCTTGAGAACAAAAGAATGTTCCAGCTGTGTCAGAATGATGGATTCTTGCTTGCCTTGCATACTGCGTTGAACTGTTTTGAAGAAATTCTAGGTCAAAGTTCACCACTGATGTCTGTGAAAACAGAAAGGAACATTTTTTTTTCTTTTTTTTTTCAAATAAATATGCAAGAATTCTACTCAAAATAACATACATTTTTATTTTCTTAGAAGTGAAGATTTGGTAAATCAGAAGCTATAGTAATGTTTTATATTGAGATGTTGCTGACATATAATTTACTTACATTTTGTTGAACGTTAGTTGCTAATGCTGTAATGTTATTAACTCTAACTATACATATTAATGGAAAGAAATAAAGTTAGATGTTTGTTACTGATTAGAATAGTTTAAAAGAATTAAGAAAAATGAGAAACTTACAGAGGAAGTTAGCATCTGCTGTGCGCTGTGAGCTGTCATTTTCACATGCAGTAATCAAAGTCTAATGTTAGGATGTGAAGCTTAGATGACAACACCAGTTTACAATGGCTAAAAATGTACATTCAGATTAAGCAAGCTGGAGTTCTTTTATATATAATCAAGATTGCTTGTAATACTATAATTAATAAGAAGAGTAAATGTCTTCTAAATAATATGCATATGCACAAGGAATGAAATATCTCCTATGTAAGATTTATAAAAGAGCAGTATCACTACGTTAAGAAATGCATACACACACTGCAATCACTAATATGGAGCTGATCATTAAATAGCTCTGTAATGGTAGATTTTTAGAAATAAAAGTTACATAGAATAAGGTAGAATATTATTGGGGAAATAAGACAGAAAAGTATATTTAAGTAATAAACTGTTTATAAGAAAGATATGTATTACATATGCCTGCATATGGCAGAAATGTGAGTGTACAAGATTTCATACAATTTACATAGAGAATCATACAAAAATATTTGAAAACATCCTGAAATCTGAAATATGAAGCTTGGTCGTGTGAACTTTGAAGCTTTTTTGCATATTGTATGTCATTAGATTCATTAATACTGACTGAAATAATTCATTTCATAAATCAGAGCTGAAATCTGAGTGTTATATTGCTGAATCAGTGCATCCATTTTCATAGAAAGTACAGTAGATTTTTTCAATATGTTTGAACTCAGGAAGGGAGAATGGGATTTGAATTAAGCACATTGTAACTTCTGAATACAATGCATACTACAAATCTTTTTTTTTTGACTCCATAGAAATGGCAAGGTATTTTCTTAAACCTCAGTAATGTATATACTTTTGATGAATTAGTTTATTAAGCTAAAGGATTTTTTAAATATTACTTCTCTTTTTAAGTTTACTGTCAATATGTTCTATGAAACTATAGACTTTTTTGATGTATGATTGTTATGTAGTAATTTTCAGAATATTGTCACAAAACATTATCATAAACCTTGCTATAAGAATCAAGACTTACACAGACAAAGTTTACATCCTTTGTATACCTTTCATAACATTATAAAGGGGCATGACATGAGATTATCCAGGTTAAATAATAAAGAGAATATTATTCAGGAACTTGAGAATATGAAACAGGAATTTATGTTGAAAGGGTATGATGGCAAAGAACTAGATGATACTCTGCAAGATATTAATGAATTATGTAGAAACAGAGCTAGACCATATTTTTCTGCTCAGATTACAGATGATTTAATTATAAAGGATTCAACACTGACACTTAATGGCATTCCTATTTCATTATGTTATATGGGTAATATTAAACCTGTGTGTGACACCATTAACAAAAATTGGCATATATTGGCTTCTGACAGCAACATTAATACATTTATAGGGAATAAGCCAAACTATAGATTTAGGAATAAGAAGTCATTAAAAAGGTTGGTATGCTACAATAGGAGGCAGCAATATGTTAGTAATGCAGTGGTCACTGTTCTGCATTGTAATTGTAGCATTTGTAATTTTATCAATAGTGGTAGATTTTTTTATACATCCAGATACCCAGCAGATATATATTTTCAATATTGTGGCTAATTGTAAATCTATGAATTTAGTTTACCATGCTCAGTGCAAGCTTTGCAGTAGTTTTTATATTGGCAAAACCAATTGTGTGTTAATGGACAGAGTAAAGGCACATTTGAGGGATATCAGATCGGACAAAGAAACCAATCCACTAGCTAAACATGTTTTAGATGCAAATAATGAGCATGTATTTAATTTTTTAGTAGAAGAACTATTATATGAAGATGGCAGGATGGGGATATTCCTAATAAAACTGAATGTAAGGAATTATACTGGATACTAGATCTTCAAGCTGATAAATTTAAGGGGCTTAATGGCAAGGTCTGTTTAATACCTGCTCTTCGACAATGAGGGTTAAGGAAATGATACTATGTAACTGCTAGGAGGTTTTAAGATGTGTCCCCCTTTAAAATCAGCTGTGTTAGTGATATGGCTTATTGTTTTTCTGAATGAATGAAACATGTGATGCTAGTTCTGTTTTTTGATTGGTTCATTTGTGTTTTTAGAGATTTTTATATTCAGTTTGATTTAACTTTATTTGGTCTGAAGAAGCAAATTATTTAGTGAAAGCACTTACTGTTTGAATATACTCCTGTTGTTGTTCATTAAATTTACTTTTGTCGTTCACAGCAACTGCTTTATTTTTTGGTATTATATTTATTCTACTTAGTCAGCTATATTCTGTCCATCATACATTATCTGTTGAGTTTTCAATATGTTTGAGCTCAAGAAGGGAGAATGGGGTTTGAAGTAAGCACATTGTCACTTTTGAATATAAAGCACACTACAAATATTTTTTTTTACTCCATAGAAATAGCAAGGCATTCTCTTTGACCTCAGTAATTTACAAATTTTTAATGAATTCATTTATCATGCTAAAGGATTTTTAAATATTTTGATATTTATCATATTACAAGTGTTACACAATTTTTGACATACAGACAAGTGTACTTTTAATATTAATTCAGAGCTTTTATTAGATCTATAAAATATGTGTATATATTTTAGCATAATGAATATATAAGTGCATTGATTTATTTTTGTATAATAGTTTTGTATGATAAGATTACCTTCACCTGTAAGTTTATAGATATCCTTATCTCTTCAGATCCCACTTTGTTCTACTTAATTATTTAGAGATTTAGTTGTAATAATGTTGAATGAGCAAGTAATTTAAGAATATTTAATGGATAATTTATACTACTATTACATAAATAGGTATGCGGTACATTATTTGTTGGATTATTTAATATGTGTGATTAATAGAAGATGATGATTAAACTTTTATGTAGTAATACTTTAAAACAGCAAAATATATAACTAAATTAATAGTCACTTATTACTTATACATAATATTATATTATTTGTATGCCACAGTAGCTTTTGGCTAGTCTTTTGATGCATTTTTAGGTATTGGTGGTTAGAGAGCTAGTATAGTAGTTTGTATATTCAAAAGACAAACTAGGAACTTTGATATCCATGGTAGGTTCTGTTTTATTAGTAATATATACAGTTACAGCTGTAGACTTGTTTTTATTATTTACAAGTTTTAATAGTTTAGTTTATAGAAAGGAAGAATTCAAAAAATGTGGAATGTTAAGATAGTGTTGGAGGAATGCATTAGAGTCTTATATACAATTAAATTAATATGGTGGATAAATGTGTCATATTATCTTTTAAAAGCAATCATTTTAAATGCAAGGTATGGATAGTTTTAATCTATTATCTATTGAATTAAATAATGACAACAAAATGAAATCATTAATGAGATATCTAAAATTAAATAGATAAGACATTATTTTTGCAAGAGCCTCATGTGACAGATAAAGATATACAATATTTAAATAACTTAGGTTACAAAATGTTATCTTCAGCATCTTTTAACAAAAAGAGGAGAGGAGCAGTGTACTTTGGGGAAAATCTACTGTAATGCTTAAGGTCATGGAGTCCATTAATCATCCCAAATAAATGTATACATTTGTAACAATTAAATATAATGGTAAACTCTATCAATTAGCTGTTTTACTGGATCACTGGGAAAGGTGCAAGAGTGGCCTAAAGATCATTTAAACATACTACAAAGTCATTCAAGGGGTAGTTTAATTCTAGCAGGGGATTTTAACTACATATCTACTACATAAGATACAAGTTAACAGAAGAAAGCTAAAATTCTGGCATCAGCTAAAGCACTAAACAGATGGATTAGTAATAATAATTTAGTTGATTTAATAGTAAAAGAAGAAGAAGAAAAGTCATTGCTCTTTACTCATTATTCTTCTCTGCACAGGATGCAAACTAGAATTTATAGGATTTATGTCTCTACAGATTTACTTAAAGTGAATTATTCCTTGTCCTTTATCTAATCATAATACACTAAATATTAATTTATTAATGGATACAATGAAATATAAGATTTACAGAATCCCACTATATATGATGAAATTTAAACAATTTAAGAGTTTTCTTACAGTAAAAAAATCGAGAATTGTTCATCTTTGAATAATGATGGTCAGATTAGTAGTGTCATACTATGGGAATCCTTCAAAATGCATATTAAAGATAGAATGGGAAAATGGGCTAGTAATAAAAATGAAAGAGTGGGATAAAGAATTGCTAGAAATACAAGACGAAATGCACAAAGTGATGTTTGAACAACAAAGAAATTAGTTAATACTGAAGTTGTTAACAATTAATGACAAAATAAACATTTTTAATGCACAAAGTGGAGATAGCTCTAAAAAAATAAAACTGCACAGTTATGTGATGACTTCTAAAAATCTACATTGATTAGTTAATAGAAGTAAGATGTTAAGCAAAAAGACACAAATCAATAATATCCAAAATCCTCATACTAATAAGCTTGCTTCAGACATAGAGGAAATGCTTAACAGTTTAAAAAAATGCATGAGAATCTTAATAAAGATAAAAATAATAATCCTGATGATTACAAAATTGACAAGTATTTAAAGAAAAAATTACTAATAAACTTAATGACCAACAAATAGCTCTGTTAAATAAACCTATTTAATAGAAGTTGAGTATTTTAGAATTACTGAGTGACATTTTCAGGATAATTCAGAGTGACAAAATCATTCCTCCCTCATGGAAGTTTTCTGTAATCTCACCTATACTTAAACAAGGAAAGGATAATAAGTAAGTTTCCTCATATAGGCCTATTTCTTTATAAAATGTAGACTATAAAATATTTACTTCCATCTTCGCTACAGGATGAAGAGATATAGTAGATTAATTCATAAAGATCAAACAGGATTTATAGTCAATAGATTAACATATAATATAAAAAGGGTAGTACCTATCTTAGATTTAGCAAAAGGAATGAACAAGAAATTGGCCCTAATTAGCTTACACATCAAGAGAGACACTCCTCAGCATATGTTAAAATTGGATCTTACATTTCTCCAGGATTCACTTTAAACAAAGGCACAAAGCAAGGGTGTCCCTTGTCTCCTCTACTATTTATCAAACCCTTAGCTGATACTATAAGAAGCAATGAAAACATTTGATGGACTCTTAATTAACAAGGATTGTCAGTCTAAAATACAGCTTTAAGAAACTATAAGAGATTTGAATTATTCAGATGAAGTTTCAAGAAGTATTGCTGCTGAAATTTAATAATAATAAAACTGAAACTTTAGTATTAAATCAGTTACTAGATAGTAAGTGTGTCACCCTGTAGACAGGGGTCCAGGAAGAAAATAGTGTGGGAAGAAATAGCCAGGGAATTGTTATGGCTAGGCTTGTATAGGCCCTAGGGCCGATAACCTAGTACCAACCTATGAACCTATGAAGACAAATATAAATATAAATACTTAGGAATAAAATCTATCAAGATATTAATAAGATTATAAATATTAAATTTGAAAAAAATAATTGAAGAAATATTACTTCTTGTTAAAAAATGGAATAAACTTTTTTGTTTTACATTTGGAGATAGATTAGTACTTATTAAAATTATTATATTACCCAAGATTATACGCATATTGCATTTAATAACTTCCAAAAAGCCAAAAATTCCTTAAAGAAATTTACACTTTACTGTCACATCTAACAATGGAACCATGATATCCCCCGACCCGACCACAAAACTCCTAGGGGTTCTAATTGACAATAACCTTAACTTTGAAGGCCACATTAACAATACCATAAAAACAGTCAACAAAAAACTAGGCTCCCTCTATAGAATCAAATCCTTTCTTACCCCACTAGCAAGATCTACTATTGCCCAGACCCACTTAATCTCTACCCTCCTCTATGCCTCCCCTAAATATACTAACCTCTCAAAAAACAACATGAACAAACTGGCTGTCTCCTACAACAATATTGCGAGATTTGCGACAAGCTCTACATTTAGGACCCATCACTGTATTAATTATCAAAAACTAGGTTGGCTAGAGTTACCTAATCTACTTCTATTTAAACAATTAACATTTGCCTATAAAATCCTGTATCAGCCTAACAACACACCAATTCTTACCAACCTTATCACCCCCTACAGCAACCTTAAGACCCTACGCTCATCTAGCAAAATACTAGTACAAATACGGACAACCTCCAATAAGGCAGGAGACTCTCTGTTCTCTAATACCATGGGTAAAACCTGGAACTCTCTCCCCAGCGACCTGACCTCCCTACCTTCACTAACACAATTTAAAATCAGGCTTAAAACCTACCTCAAATCACATTGGTTGTGCACCTGTCTGAACCCAGACTAACCTCTCACGTCTTCTTTTCACTAAGTTACAAGTCTTAATTACTGTATAATCTAACTGCCTAATGAAAACCATATTTATAACTGGCCTTTCAATTGATTGGACTCTCTTTCTATATCAAAATATGACTCACAGTCTCCCTACTATATTAACTTATATACTTAACATAAGATACTACAATCAAATGTGTTGTGAACTGAACATATTTCCTTATTTACTAAACTACTTACTCCAATATGATCTTTCATGCATAAAATAGCTTAACTTCATATGGTACTTCCACCTGTTAAACTTGGAATTGTTTTATTTTTTGATTTAAGTAAAATATTGTTCTGTACTCTCGAGGAGCTTTTCTCCCCGGGCCTCTGCTGAAAATGGAATTGTATCCAGCTGGACTAGCCCTGTCAACAAATGTAAAATAAAAATAAATAAATAAAAAATATAGGATTATGGGAGTATGGTGATATTAGCTTCTCAGATGTTGAATCATATTTTATTGCTACTGATTTTAACTATATTATACTCTGGCTAGACTCAACTTACACTAGTCAGTGGAAAACCATTCAGGAACAGATTTTACTACATTCTTATGAGTTTATCAAATGTGATAAATTAGAAATATGTAACAATTCTTTGATCTGGTTGATAATATTTACCTTAGAAGGAAATTCATTTCAGTCTTTAGACGCTGCGTATATGAAATCAATTCTTAAAACAGTTGAGAAATACATTTTTAAAGCTCTTTTTTTTTGTTCTTTCCCATTGCACACACCTCTAGATTTAAGGAAACTCAAAACAATTTTAAAATGAATTTACTAAAAAGGAATGGATTAGTATTATGATCTGATTGCTTTGAAAAAGGAAAAGCTAAGTCATCAGAATATCTAATGAAATATTATAAGTTGAATGAATCTATTAATCAGTTAATAAATGAATTTGTAGATAATATGGGTAAAGAGGAACAGTACATTATTCCCTCATTA
Source organism: Protopterus annectens (assembly GCF_019279795.1). Lineage (NCBI taxonomy): Eukaryota > Metazoa > Chordata > Ceratodontiformes > Protopteridae > Protopterus > Protopterus annectens. The sequence continues at coordinate 1,163,170,951 of NC_056739.1, forward strand.
TAGGAATATATGAATGCTATCATCAAGGATAAAGTGACCTACAAAAGAAGCTTGTCCAAGTTACATATGTTCATTATAAATAAATAAACAAATAAATAATAATAATAATAATCTTGATGTAAAATTTTGTAACTTTTTAGATAATAGTGGATTGAGTGACCCAATAGATGGTAAGAATAACATGTTGCTACTTAAATCAGTTAGTTAAACTTCAAGTTTATACTGGAAAGTTTTTATGTAGAAATATATACTTAGAATGTCTGTTACTCCCTATAAAAATCTATAAGTTTAATAAAATGACTTCTTCAATCTGGACACATGATTGGATATGTTTATGGACTGTGAAAAATTAAATGTATATTGGGAAGAGATAAGTATGTTTTTAAGGGGTTATAAGCTGATATTTGTTCTTTAACTAGATCACTAATACTAACAAATGTTCCACTTCCTTTATCTGTAAAAGCCAAACAACCAAAAGTGTTCTGGAGTTTCCTGGCAGTAGCTAGAAAACTTATTACAAAAAATGGAAATCAAATTCAATTCCTACTTTCAAATAATGTTTAAATTTAACAGCAATACTATGTAAAACTACAAAAAGAAGTGATCAGGACAAAATCAATAGATCATACTAAGACTTTTAGCAGTTGTGATAGCCTTAAAATGTTGCAGCTGAAATACCAAGACTCTCAATGTGTTAACTGGATAAGATTACCTTGATGATTCAATGTATTATTAACACTATATAACAGTATATAATGTTGACTTTCTTCCTTTCTGTTTATATATTGTAAATATACTAAATTAATAAAATAATTCTTAAAAAAAGTTTTGGGACATATTTAGTAGTGAGACAGCGTGTATTCTCTATTGTGGAATACCATGTGGACAAAGGGCTCCACTGCCTCATCAGATGGGTATTTTAAACTATGAATGAGTGGGTAATGCAAACCCTGAGAAAGGAACTACAGAAGATTTTGGACTGACTAAAATGGTGTGGGAATTCTGGCACAGTACAGTCTTCTGAAGATTGTGAGGGATGTTATCAGAGTTAACTCATGGAGCTCATGACTCATGGAATCAGACTTCAATGTAAAGAGCGGGAAGTACTTATAATCTCTACCAATACCTCATGGCAGGGATGTCATATTGAGTTAAACTGTGCATTCAGACAGCAGTTGCAGGACTTATTAGATAAAGTTGGACAATGTAAATTTGTGTCAGAAATGGGGAGACCTTAATGCTCATATAGGAGCAGAAAGAACAGTATATGAAGACTACCTGGTTTTATATAAATGAGGCAAAAAGCAATACAAGGGAGAGGTCATTCTAGATTTCTGTATGGCAAAAGGCTTGATGGTGGCAAAAACATGGTTCTGCAAGAGAAACAAACCAAAGATCACATACAAGAGTGGCCAACATGCAACTCAGGTAGACATCCTCCTGGTAAGGAAAGGGCATCAGGGTAGAATCAGCAATTGCAAAGTCATCTTGAATAAAATAGGTGGGCTATAGCATAAACTACTGGTGGCCACAATTAGCAGCAAGCAGTGGTCAAATAAAGCTTAAAGCTCAACATACACAAGATTTTGGAGTCAAAGGGGAATGGCAGTATCTCAAAGGAGTAAATGTGATGACTATAGAACAGGTATTTCACCAAGCCAGCTATAAAACTAAGGTACATAAGGAAAGCCGGTGGTAGATTGCAGAAGTCCAGGAAGTTATCAAAAGAAGGAAGGAGTACAGGAAAACATGGGAGATAGAAAAGATTGCCCAGGCTAAGAAGAAATACTTGTTGAGTAAAAAAAGAGCCAAAGATGGCAGTTGCAATATTTATTTATTTATTTATTTATTTGAGATTGTATTACCAGGAAAATTCATGAGGGTAGAAGCCCATTTTCAGTGGTGGCCCAGGGAGAAAAAGTCCAAATTATTACAAAACATTTTAAGAACACTACTTTTACAATATTCAAAAATAAAACAAAAACATCTGCAGCTTAAATAGCTATAACAAATTAGACAAAATATAAAAAAATGAAAAGATGAGAGAACTAGGTGCCAACAAGAAACCAACCACAAATAAGCAAAAAAAGGCACTCTGGAAGAATGACCAGCACCTTATAAGTTAAAAGCACAGTTTAATGCTCCAAAGAAAACCAAATCCAAGAACAAGTTAAAGCACATTAATACCCATGAATTTATTGGCCTCTAACACAATCTGCCAAAATAATTCAGTATACTCAGTGTTAAGCTCCCAAGGCCTCCCTCTTTTGCTCTTGGATATCACCTCCAGGACAAAAAAAGTATAGGAAGCACTATTACACTTAATACTGTGCTTATATAGATCATTGTTGCAATTCATACTTTTAATTTCATATAAATGCTCATATATTCCTCTACGGAGCTTTCTCTCAGTTTTGCCCACATAAAATCCATTACAAGCCTTGCATAACACTAAATAAATGACACCATTGGTATCGCAGGTGGCATACCCTTTACATGCAATAATTCTGTTCCTAGCAATCAATTGTACACTTTTTCCATTTTAAATATAAAAACATTGGTTAAGAATGGATACAAGTTACATGACAGTCATTTAATATTTTGAGAACTTTTAGACAGTTGTAAAGAAATTAAAGCTAAGTTAGTCTAAGACAAACATGAACTGCAATATGAAGTGAGGGAGAACAGGCTTTTGGTATATTTAGAGAGAAAGTCAAGGAAAAGAACTTGATAGAAGGAAATAATTGAAGAAGGGAAAGTAAGGAGGTATAAGGAATGAAAAGGTACTTGTGAATAACAAGGCATCGGAGGCACTCTACTAACTTCTGGAAAATGACTCAGCAGATGGCAGAAGGAAACTGTCACAGGCAAAGACATAGATATAAAGAAGATAATCATCAGACTCAATTTATAAGGGATTCCAGCAACAATCTGTCAAAAAGTCACAGGACTTTAAAAGGCAGACAGAAACAGTATGTACAGCGACTTCTGAATTAAGAAAATCTCACAGAAGTTATATTGACCCATGCACAACCTACAGTGAAAAAGGAAGAATAACTCACCCTGTTAGTAAGAACAACAATAAGGAAAATGAAGTCAGGGAAAGCAGTAAGCTCAGATGAGGTCATGATAGATCAAGTTGTTGGGTTATTTAGCAGAGAAATGGCTCCTGATAGGACTCATAACAAACCTGGGCAGTGACGGCAGAGCAGTTGAGGAAGCTAAAGGCGATGGAGATGAAATACTTGAGATAAGTGGTATGATGCACACTGTGAGAGCAGATAAAGAAACAGAAATATCAGCACTGAAGGCAAATTTGCTCCAATTGCTGAGAAGGTAAAAGAGAACAGATAGATTACAGTGGTTCAGGCACATATGCAGGAAAGTCAAAGATGATTTGGTGAAGATGGTGGTCCCTTGCCATAAACAAACTTTACAACAAAAGGAAGAAACTGTTGCAGAAAAGAGGAAAATCCCAGGATGCCAAAAACTCCCTAACCAGCCTCAGTAAGAAGCTGAGATCCCTCATAAAATCCTCCAAAGCTAGTTATGAAAATAAAATTGCCAAAGATTCCAAAGACAACCACAAGGCATTCTATAGCTATGTCAAGAATCTAAATGGCAATGCTCAGATCTGCTCTGAGCTACAACAGAATGGCATTAAATATACTGATCCCAAGGATATTGCCAATATCCTGGCAGATCAATTCAGTGCAAACTTCACCCCCCTCACAACCCCTAAAGGGCCCATCTCAATACCGAAAGATTGCCAAATTCCAGGAATAACAGCCAAACAGGTAAAAAATGCACTCTCCAAAGATAAGAATACAGCATCCATGGGACCAGACAACATCCCAGGCTGTGTACTACATGAACTACAAAATGAACTGGCACCTCACCTAAGTGCCATGTTTAATCATAGCCTGACCTCAGGCTTCGTGCCCACTGAGTGGTGCACAACTATAGTTATCCCACTCCACAAGGGGGGATCCACCTTGGATCCAGGGAACTACCGCCACATCAGTCTGATGAGCCTGATATGGAACGTATTATCATGGAACTTATAAACAAAGACATTGGCAACCTTCAAACACTGGATCCCATGCAGTTTGGGTTCATGAACGGCCGATCTTGTCTCCTGAACCTGGTTGACTTCTTTGAATCAGTCTCCAGAGCCGTGGAAGGGGGTAAGGTGGTCCACACAGCCTATCTGGACCTCACCAAGGCCTTTGACACCCCCCCCCTGGAATCATAGATAAACTTACTAAGCTGGACATTAATCCCTATGTCACTCGATGGGTTGCCAACTGGCTTACTGACAGAACCCACACTGTAAAAGTAGCCAACTCCAAATCCAGCTCCAGACAAGTGACAAGTGGAGTACCTCAAGGTTCAGTCCTGGGACCACGCTTGTTTGACATCTACATCTCTGAAGTACAGGCCAACACTAAGGGACTCTGGCTAACAAAGTTTGCAGAGGACTGCAAACTGGGAGCCATTATTGAATCCCCAAATTATGTGGATATTCTACAAAAGGGTTTTACAGAAACAGATGCTTGGTGCCAGAGCCATGGGCTCAAGCTCAATGCCAAGAAATGTATAGTTATCCCCTTTGAGAAAAAATATGTACCTGTGAATTACCACATAAGTGGCAGTACACTAAACACCGAGAGTGTGATAAGAGACTTAGGGACAGAGGTGGACAGTGGTCTCACCTTCGATAACCACATCATCACAACAGTCAGGGAATCCTTCTATGTGGCACACCTTACACTATGGGCATTTCATCCAGAAAAAAGGAGATCATTGTCCCACTGTACTCATCTCTCATTAGACCCATTATAGAATACAATGCCCCATTTGGTATGTACCTCTCAAGACATCTGCAACAACTGGAAATGCCGCAGCAATACCTCACTAAATGAATCACAGGCCTAAAGCAGATGCCTTATGCTGACCGTCTAAAAAAACTCCACCTATACTCTGTCGCATATCATCTACTCAGAGGCAATCTCTGCTTAACATACAAGGCCATGTCAAACCCAGAGCTGTTGGACATGCTACACTTAAAGAAATCCCAATACCTCAGAGACACATGCTCCAGGGATCTAAACTTTGTCATCACAATGAACAAAACATGCTGGAGGGATAGGTTCCTGACCCAGAGACTCCCCTGACTCTGGAATAGACTACCCATACATGTCAAGCAGAGTGCCTCTTTGGCCCTCTTCAGAAGGAACCTTGATAATTGGATGGGAGATAGGAAATTCACCCCAGGGATCATGTCAGGGGTCCAGGGAAGTAAATACTGTGGGAAGAAATAGCCAGGGAATTGTTATGGCTAGGCTTGCATAGGCCCTAGGGCCGATAACCTAGTACCAACCTATAAACCTATAAGATGATGTGGGAGAGTTGTGAAGAAGGCAAGAGGAAACAAGAACATCCAGCAAAGAGATGAATGGAATGTGTGAAAGAAGACCAGCATTAACTGGGCATGACTGTTGAAGGTGGTAAGAAAGAGCACTGAAATGAGAGAAAAATGGTGACAGTTGATGTACCCTGACCTCATATAGAAAATGAGAAAAAGGAGACTGACGGTGATGATGATCATCATTTGTGTGCCTTTCTTACATTTTAATCTATTTCATATGAGTGGTGTGAACTGATAGGTGGTACCTTGATGGCTAATAGATAGGAGAATTTTAGATAAAAGATAATTTGGTAGAGGGCTGTGGAGTGGATCCAAGTTCCATAGCCCCTGTCCACAGTAGCTTGGACACTCAGTTTAATATTACATACAAAGGATAGCACAGCAGGAGTACAGCAGCCCCCTTGATACACCATAATGTCCATATTAAGACATCATTTAAACTGCTTGATAAGGGGATAGAAACCACAGCCTTCTGATTTTCCAAGCATCAAGGACAACTGTGCTTCCTGTTGAGACACTGGCACCATTACTAAATGAGAGCAAAACAACATGGCAACCATTTGTTTTACTTTCTTTGGGAAAATGACAGTATTAGTGTAGTATGAAGTAATCTTGGCAATTCTCTATGGGTTATGCAGTTTTAACCTAAAAGAAAAAAAAACAAAAGCACATTAATTGGCTGAATATTGCGGAGAGATGTGCCTATGTGCACTCACTAATGAACTTATAAAGTGTTTTTTTGCTGTACTTCTGCTACATCAAAAGACACAGGAGAGCTTATTTTTTGTATTTTGTATTGCACTTAAATTTGTTTTTCTACTTGTGCCATCTTCATTTAACCTGTTTCATTTCACTCAAGTACTGTTTAAAACTTATCTTGGTAGCAGTCTGTTCTGGCATTGAGTAGGCGCCATCTTGCACAGTGAGTGGTTTAATTGATACTATTTCTACATAGCTAATTATTACACAGTTAAGCACTACTGGCTCAGATTTATAGCTATCTCTCATTGATTTATTCACTTGCTTGTTTTGCTTGCTCCGCAGTGTGATGAGCGGTGCAGTCTTACTGTCTTTCCAGTAAGACTGCAGAGTACTGTGCATGTGTATACTCACTAAGGAACTTACAACATGTTTTTGCGGGATTTCTGCTACATCAACACACTCAAAATTTCATTTTTGCATTGCACTTAAAGTTGTTTTGCTACTTATCTTCATTCTGTTTTATCTGTTTTATTTCACATAATTACTGTTTTAAACAGTAACCATTTCAAATTTCAAGACCTGCTGGAAGAGAACTCTCAAAGTTGGAGATTGAATGGCAGAAAGATCAGACTTGTATATACCAAGTCCCAGATGTCATTTCTCTCAATATTCCCTTTTCTCTGAGGTATGAGAATCTTGGAGTTGGTATATATAAGTTTTTTTGGGGGGGCTTTCCCCCCTGCCAAAGGAAATTTTAAGGAAAAGAGCGATTTCCGGTTTGTCATTTTTTTTTTTTAGCACTTATTTCAAATGTTGACATTTCAGTAGGGAGCTGCTTAAAACATATCCTTGGAAGCAGCCTGTTGTGGCATGGCCTGGGGGCCATCTTGAAGAAAACAGTGTTATTCTACCAAGACTAGTTTAATTGCTGCTGTTTATAGGTAGTGGAGCATTATTGACTCACATTTATAGGCTTTTATCATGGATACTCTTGCTTTTTTGCTTGCTTTTTACTGTGTTTAGCTGAACTGAGTGCATTGCCACCCCACCTGAAGATGAATAGTGGATAGTGTGCCCAAGTCAAAACTGTCCTTTTATTAGTACAAAAATAACTTCCTTTATTTCCCATGCACAAGGCATTATCATGCTCTGGGCCAAGCCTTACTGCACTGATTTGTACTAATCTGCGACCAGGTGTGCTACTCTGGCTGTGGGGTTCAATATAGTCAATAAAGCTCATTAATCTCCCACAGCCCCTTCCTTATCCTCCTTCAGGGTTTTGTCAACAATAGCACCAGGCATCATGCAGATAGCAAACCAGCTCCCTTTACATTGCCAACCTTCCAGCATTTGGTTTTCTAAAGCAATGCAAGAACCAGCCTAGTTGATTCCATCTGTGAGAGATGTAAATATCTAGCAAATTTGGAGGCGTCCCACTCCCAGTCCAAGGAATGCAGTAAGTATTACTCTGTCATACCCTCACCCATACAAATTCAGCAAACTCATATAGACAACACAAAACTGTTATATGCTGATGCCAGAACGTTTAATATTAGGCATAAGTGAAACCTCTCAAATACACCTATTAAATGTACCCCCTGATCAACATGTCCCCAACAACATAAACATTTCTACTTCTAGTATGCTTAAACCTGCTTTTGAAACATCTTAGTAATTAGTGACTGTAATTAGATACACAGACTGCATGCTTAACAAGCTGAAGAAGGACAGGGTTACCATTATCTGCCTCTCCGGAGCCAAGATTACAAACTTAGCAAGGGTTCTCAAAATCATCTCCACCAGCAAGTATGACTATGACATGATAGTAGTCCGTGACAGAGTAAATGACCTGGTATGCAAACGCTTGAAGGACATGCACTAGGATATGCTGGAGCTTGCCACACAGCTTCAGTCAAGTGTAAGACTTTGGTTCTGAGTGATTTTTCTCCTTTTATCGAGAATGATGTGTAGATTCAAGGAAAACATAACTGGGTTCAACAACTAATGATATAGTTGATGCCAATTTATGGGGACCCAGTTTGTCTCTTCTTGGAATGAAATGATTAACAACCCAATCTGCATTTCAAAGGACAATCTACACCACTCATTCAAGGGTTTCTGCATACAGCACAAAACATTCACTGACCGATTGTGACTTTTTTAGGTAGAGTTCATATAATGAGAATGATACAGAAACCCTCCTTCCAGTGAGTTCATAGAACTCTAGCTTACCTTAGGGAAATAAGACTTCCAACTTATAGCTTGTTATTGGCATCACATGATGACAAAAAATGTTCTTGTACTCTTTGAAAATATCCCTACAAGAATGACTTATTAACCCTTTTCAGCTTCAACTCTCTCCATAGATTGGAGTAACTACACTACCAGCAAAGAATAAGCCCAATGCTTCTTGAACTCCCTGGATTAACTTGGATCCCACCAGGGGTAAGAACATTCTTGACCCGATTCTCACAAACTTAGTTGCAGCCTATATGCTCGATTCATCATTAATGTCAGACCACCAACAGGTAACCTTTATTCTTAAAATATCATCTACTTTGTTAACCAACACCATCTTGTTTAGAGACTTGAAAAAAGCAAACATTTTACAATTATATAAGTAAACCACAATGCGAAAAAACAACTAATAAAACAAAACCAGGGCGTAGGAAAGCAGATGGTAAACGTATTTATTTAAGTGCTTTTCGTCAGCTCAGTAATGCTGACTTCATCAGAACACCCAATTTTTACAATTATATGACAGAATTTCTAAATTCACCCAGAAAAACAAACTCCACAGCTGATCTGGGATATGCAGCCACATACACTAAGGACCTTTATGCCCACATAGGCAAATGCATTGACCTGACAATCCCTACTAGAAACAATTCTAATGGCAAATTAAAAAAAAAAAAAAACACCCTGGTGGTCAGTTGATATAAAAAAACTGTATGGCAGAAGGATGAAACTACTGAAGTTATCATGTAGGGTAGATAATATAAAATACCTCAGTAAGAAATAGAAGGCAGTCATAAAGTCCAGTAAAGGACCCGTGAGCTCAGACTAGGAAATGAGGCAAAGATAATTACAAGTTTTTTTCTTAGCTACATTAGAAAATTAGTAAATAATTCACAACATTGTTCTAAACGTTTCCATAACGATGCCTCTTACTCATACCCTAAAGACATTACTAATAAATTATCAAACACGTTTGTGTACAACTTCTCCATGAAACTATCATCCAAACTTCAGACATTCCTGTGTTATGTACCCAACTACCATCACCAAAGACCTTTCCCTGGATTTACTAATCTCCCGTGCAGGACTAGCTTAGTCCTGCACGGAAGTGTCCGTTTAGGAGCAGGACGGCAGCGCGCCATGCATATTAATGAGGTGTGCAGCCTGATCTCCTAATCCTACACGGGGAGTGTAAGAGTGCAGGGGGGGGGGCATGTCTGAGATCAGAGCTCTCAGAATATACACGCCCCTGCAATGCAGAACAGCAGAAAGGCCTAAGAAATTAGCGAGACCGCTCAAAGGTGTCCGCGTATCCCCACCAACATACCCCCTCATGTACAACAGCAAGTAAATACAAATAAAATGAATAAACCCCTTTTTTTTAATTAAAACTCTGATTAAAGCTAACCGTAGGTGCGCGGGTGTGCCCATCGCTTAGCTATGGTTAATGCAGCTTAAATAGCTGAAGAGAATAACAAGGAAGATATATGCAAATGAAGCAGTTTATCAATAGTGTAGTGGGCAGAGCATTCACCTTATGAGCAGGCATTCCAGGTTCGAGTCCCACTGCAGCACTTTCCATGTGAAATCAGTTTATGAACATTTTTTTGCTGTATAACCTACTAAATAACATTTAAATGTGAAATGGAGTACTGCATTAAATGCACATGTGAGGTGTCAGTGTCATACTGTTGCAAAGTCCACAGATAAGCACATGTGCCCATACAGCAAAGCATCAGGAATCATGGATTCAAATGTGCAACTAACAGTGGGTAAAACTGCCTTCCAGTTCATAGCCTGCTACAGACCACCCTCCCAAACCCAGGAACCCCACTCGGCCTTCCTGAGAACACTGGAAAATATGAAGGTCTCTCCAAACACCATTATATTGGGCGACTTCAACTACCCAAACTTAGACTGGGAGCATTACTCTAGCTCCAACACCCTAGCCCAAAGGTTCCTAGAATTTATAAACTCAAATGCTATGGAACAACTTGTTACCACTCCCACAAGAGGGGAAAACATACTGGACCTGATCATCACCAACATGGGGACTCTATGCTCCAGACCAGAAGTGTATCCCTCACTGGTAAGATCAGACCATAAACTAATCTCACTGGATATTCACAATCACAGTGAAAAATCAAAGCAAATTTTTCCTCAAAACTGAGGTGGAATCCTTCAAAGCCCCGGCCTGTGGAAAATACGGCCCAGACCGCAGAATCCTTTATAAACATTCTATGAACACCTTCAGGAATGCATTCATGTGATCCCAAATAAAACCAAGACCCAATCCTCCAAAGGCAGACGTCCTGTCTGGTGGACCCCAGCCATAAACAAGCTATACAATAGAAGGAGGAAGCTACTAAATGATAAAGCAAAATCCCAAAAAGGAAGGCATCACTGATCAGTATTAGCAAAAACTATGGGCACACATAAAATTGTCTAAGGCCAGCTTAGAGAAAAATTGCACAGGACACTAAGGATAATCACAAGGCTTTCTTTAGTTATGTTAGGAACCTGGGTGGTAATTCCCAAATATGCTCAGAATTAGTCCAAAATGACAAAAATACACAACCCACAGACATTGCCAACATCCTAGCTGACAGGTTCAGCAAACTTCTCCCCACCAAAAGGGCAAATATCTATCCCAGAAGAGTGCTGCCCCCTGACATCTCAGATGCTCAGGTAAGAGCCGCCCTCCAAAGCAAAAACACAGCATCAATGGGACCAGATGGTGTCCCGGCTCCCTACATGAACTCCAAGAAGAGCTAAACCCAAACATAAAACCACTGTTCAATCTCAGCCTTACTACAGGATATGTGCCCAAAGAGTGGCGTACAGCAACAGTGGTCCCTCTCCATAAAGGTGATGCCTCAACAGATCCTGGAAACTATCGCCCCATAAGCCTGACTAGCTTGGTCTGCAAAGCTATGGAAAGGATCATCATGGACCTCATAAATAAAGATATTGGGGACCTACAAACACTGGATCCTACCCAGTTTGGCTTTGTTAAAGGCAGATCCTGCCTCTTAAACCTGGTTGATTTCTTTGAAACAGTCACCAAGGCCATTGACGAGTGGAAGGTGGTCCACACAGCCTACCTGGACCTCGCAAAAGCCTTCGATACAATACCCCACTCGAGCATTATAGATAAGCTCACCAGCTTAAATATAAACCCCTATGTCACTAGATGGATTGCAAACTGGCTCAAGGACAGAACCCACATGGTTAGAATTGCTGGAGCCATGTCAGACTCCAAACCAGTTACAAGTGGTGTCCCACAAGGCTCAGTCCTGGGACCTCTCTTGTTCGGTATATATTTCTCGGAGGTACAGGCCAACACAGAAGGACTGTGGCTGACCAAGTTCGCAGATGACTGCAAACTGGGCCATAATCGACTCTCCAGCTGACACAAGCATCCTCCAAAAGGGCCTCATAGAAACAGACAACTGGTGCCAGAGCCATGGCCTCAAGCTAAATGCCAAAAGTGTATAGTCATCCCCTTTGGCAAAACAAAGTGCCCACAAATTACCACATAGGTGGAAATCCATTAAGTACAGAAGAAGTAATTAGGGACCTGGGGACCCAAGTTGATAGCAATCTCTCATTTGACAACCACGTGGCCAAAGTGGTTAGAAAAACATTTTATATAGCCCACCTAATCATCAAGGGATTCAAATCTAGATCTGGGGAGGTCATTGTGCCTCTTTACTCATCCCTCATCAGGCCCATAACTGAGTACAATGCCCCTTTTGGGATGTACCTTACCAGACACCTGCAGCAACTGGAAAGACCCAAAAGTACCTCACCAAGAGGATCAAAGGGCTCAAACAGATGCCATATGCTGCCTGGTTAAAGAAACTCCAGCTCTACTCAGTGGCATACCGCCTGTTCAGAGGCGATCTGTGCCTGACGTATAAAGCCATGTCCAATCCCCAATTAATGGACATGCTGCAGCTCAGAAAATCCAAATCCCATCGAGCTACGCGAGACTTGAACCTCAGCACTGAAATAAATAGGACATGCTGGAGGGACAGATTCATAACCCAGAGGCTCCCTTCACTCTGGAATAAAATCCCAGTCCAGGTTAGGCAGAGTCCCTCATTGACTCTCTTCAAGAGGAATCTTGATGAGTGGATGGGAGATCGTAGGTTTACCCCGGGTATCACTTCTGTGTCACTGTTAGACAGAGGCACACTATACTAACCTCGAAAAACGGCATAGCAAAATAAATTTAAAATGGGTGGCGAAAGCCAAACACATTCTGGCTAGGCTTATAAATGCCCTAGGGCAGATAGCCTAGTATAAACCTATGAACCTATGAACCTAAATGGAAGGTAAAATGTGTAATGAATGACAACTCTATACATCTTCCAAATCCCCCACCTTCCCAAGAACCATTAGATATTACTGTCTAAATCAGTGCAATTGTAAGTGGATGTAAGCACTAGTAAGCAAGTGTAAGCACCAATAAGCAGTAGTAAGCATATTTAAACACTAGTAAGTGAGTTTAAGCCTGTTTGCATGGGGGTAAGCAATGCGTACACAGGTTAAGCAATATTGAAGCTAACTCTCTGTAAGCATATTTAACCAGAGGTTAGCAGTGCTTACCCTCGCACAAACCCTTGCAAATCTGCTTACAACTGCACAAAAGTGCCTTAATCACCCTGTATCCAATGGCCCTTGTTCTGCCCAGCAACAAAATTAGCAGCCTTCAAGGTCTTGAACCCAGGACCCCATAGTCACAGTAGTAAACCACCAAGCTATCACAACAGTACAGAAGAATGAGGTATCACCAAACAAGTCCTCACTATAGTAAAATCAAACTGAACCTGTGAAAGGAATCAGTATACAGTCATATGTGCCATAACCGACTACATAACATAAATATGTGAACTGGAGTACAGCAGTAAGCCCAGAAGTGTGGTGTAATTGTAATAGAGTGTTGAAGTCCCCAATAAAACACAAGGACCCCATACAGTGTACATACACATGAATCATGGATACCAGGCATACATATAATATGTAATGAATAGGAATGCAATGCCAAAAAGAAAATATAATGCAAAGTCTAATGTAAGCAACGCTAAGCATTGCACAGACCAGCTTAGGAGGTGTAAGTAATGTGTAGACCAGTTAACTCAGTGTGCCCAGATGTATACCCCTTTAAACAATGCCAACCCTAGGTAAGCAGGTTTGCCCATAGCTTAGCCTTTTCAAAACCGGCCAATCATGGAAAAGTGCGGGAAATCAGCCCTACTTAAATCCAACAGGCAGGAATACATCTCATAACTGGTTGCAGCTTCCCCTTGTAGGCACCAAGTCAGGAAGGGGAGAAGGTGTGGGCTTTCAGGTGCAGCACTGGTGCATCCAGGAGTCCAGAGTCATGGCAGGACTCCTTGTCAAAGACCATGATCAGAGACTGCTGCAGGGCCAGTACCAGGGTTCCCAATATAAGGCGGAGGCCTGGGACTGTCTCACCCGTGACCTCACCAGTACCACTGGCATACCCTGAACTGGTGATCAGGTCAGGCATCACTATGCCGACCTGAAGCAGCATAAGGGGGACCTCTTGGACCAGTGGATCCAAGAGGCTAAAGCAGCAGGGGATTTCCCAGCTGTGTGTATCACCCCACTATTTGTGTAATAATTGCCAGCTCATGTATATCATGGATAGGTATGGCTAAATATTCCTCTTATGTCCCCCATAGCTGCAATAGAGCGATCCATGAACCAGGAGGCCCACGTCAGTCGCCTGGCAATATTGGGACACGAGGCAGGTCAGTAATACTCATGCATTTACTGTCATAGGAAATAAAAGTAAAAGTATTAGTAAATTAATTGCCTATATAAAACCTGTATTGTTCAAGGCAAGTAATGCACACACTGGAGAATATGGCAGGAAGAGTCTCATATAGTCTGTATGTAAATAAAGCATAATAGCCTGACAATAAAGGTCTAACTGCTGGACTGCATGTGTGTACTGTGGTATCATATGGTAATGTAGATTTGCAATCATGTAATAGTACTGTTGTATTAAGACTGTTACCCGCACTGTGCACCATAAATAGAATGTGTAGGGATGCCTATATATGACTGGTGTAATTCCCATAGACCATTTAGCACAACTGAGAGACACAGAGAGAGAGAAAATGGGGAAAAGGTAGACAACAAAACCCGAATAGCACATGCAACTGAGATGTGAATTGTATTTTTAGCACACACAGCCATGGTTCAAATTCCGGCAGTAGGAGTAGTCTGCATACAGAATCGTACCCCACAACTGTACAGATATGTCCAGAATGTCCAGTAAAGTGGCCCATATCTGGTGCCTGTCAACCTGTCCCCCTGTGAAATCAGTGGGGTGATCCCAGACGTAAAGGCAGCAAACAGGAAATACAACTGGTTGACACACATCTATGAGAACAAAGCTGGACCACTAGCAACTCCCCAAAACCTTATGAGAGTAAGAAGCCACATATGCCCATTTACACCCCCATGTTGTCAAGCTGTGGCCAGAGTGTGTACAGTAACAGAGTGAGATGTATGTGCATAATAGTAATGTGTAATCTGGTACTGTGTGTGTTGCAATATTCAGGTAGTGCTAACAAACATTTCTCCCACAGGTCTGTCGGATACCAACACTGTTCCCAGAAATACAAGACTGTTACCCTGTACTGGTACTGTTTACACTGGTATTGTATGTAACTGTGACTGATGCAGTTGCTCTGAATAATGAGGTATTAGTCATCACTGTTGCCCACACTGTCATACAAAATATAACTGTCTAAAAAATCTTTCTAAGAGTGCTGTAATACAAGGTCAGAATGCCAAAGCACAGGATAATTATAAGACAGAAAGCAGATAGGAGATACACAGCAATATCTATATAGCACACACAACTCTGATGGACAGTCTTTAAGTTGTAGCAGACACAGCCATGGTCTGAATCCTGGGAGTGGATGTAGGCTGCATACAGAATCATACCCCACAACTGTACAGATAAGACCAGGATGTCCAGTATATGGGCTCATATCTGCTGCCTGTCCCCCTGGGAAGTCTGTAGGATGATCCCAGATGTTTAGCCAGCAAACAGGGAATACAAGTGATTGTCAAACATCTATGAGAACAAACCTGTCACTGTAGCAACTCCTGAAACTGAAAGGAGAGTAATAAACCAAGCATGTCCTATCTACACCCCCATGTTGTCAAAATGTGACCAGAGTGCATTAGTAACAGAGAGAGATGTATATGCATAATACTAATGTGTAATCTGGAACTTTGTGTGGCAACAATCAGATAGTGTTAATAATCATTGCCCCCACAGGCACGTCGGATACGAACAGTGTGCTGAGAAATAAAATCCTTTATACCCTGTACTGGTACTGTTTACTCTGGTATTGTAGGGAATAGTGAGTGTTGCAGTTTATCTGACTAATAAAGTATCACTGATCACTGTCACTCATACTGTGCTACATAATAAAACTGTGTAGGAAAGCATGTATATGTGTGTGTCAAGCCAATACAGGTTGAAGAGGGCAATAGTCTAGATATGTCCCGGTACACCTGCATGTGGTCAAGACATGGCCAGAGTCTGTGCAGAAAGAGTTGGATAGCTATGTGCACAACATCAACTTGGAATCTGGGAGTATGTGTAGAAACAGTTAGTTAGTGTTAGCAAACATTTCCTCCACAGGTATACCAGGTAAGAGGTGTATACTGCAGGTAAAACCAGTTAATGTATAACGATGACAACAGCCGTATCATTGTCCAAACTAAAGCTATAGGGTAGTGTAGTAATACTTGTAAGGTACAGATAACAGCACTGACTAGGAAAGTAATGTGGACTACAGGAATATAATAGTTGTTAATTGAAATCTCCCCCCCCCACCATATCTCCAACAATAAACTACATACCCACCCCAACCAGTATGTAATGTCTCCAATGTTCTGATTATGCCATGTTGGTTAATAAATTGTTATATTTGTTTCCATGCATGTGCTATATTGAATTATTACACCACTGGTGGCATGGTGCCATCAATGTACCTGCATGCTGCTGTTGTTACCACTGTGCTCCCATGTGTGCATGTGTTCTGTTTGCTATGCAACTGTTCCATATATGGTGTCTGGGTTAATGGGAATGTTATACCTAACCCTGGAATGTATTGATTATTACTAACCCACATATGATAAAATCTAAACACTATAGCACATTTGGGAAGGCCGGTCCCAGCGGACCCACCTGTCCCACCTCAGCTGGCCATGGCACCGGGCACCAGCATGTCTGCGGCCCAATCCAGGACATCCTCGTCCGTTGGTCCTGCACCACCTGTGGGTGGAACTGCTTCAGAGGATGGAGCTCACCCCCCCCCCGCGAGCGGACATGTACAGGTACCTGTCACAAGTCACCAGGTCCAAGTCGTGGTTCGTAGAGAGCTCATCCAGCAGCTTAGTGATCTTCTACACCAGCTCGAGGGCTGCATGTCACAACTAGAGCATCAGTCTGGCTCTGCAACTCGGCCCCCAGCACAGCCACCATCGGGGCTGTGAAGGTGCAGTGGTGACTGCAAATGGGTAGGGACCTCAGTACTACTGTTTCCACTAAGGGACTCATGGGCTTCTGATTTCCCAACACCCCTCCCCATCAAGGTGTTTACCCCCCACATGTGTCATATACCACCCCTGTATGCATCTTGTTTGTCTTGTCAGTTAACCTACCCAACCTACCTCCCCAAATATACCTAGTACCCCTCCCCAACATCCCACTCTCACCTTAAAAATAAAAAAGGGCAATCTGTTCACACAAAAAAGTCATGCCCCATACATTGCTGTCCATTTCGCACACATGTTCACTGGACACATGGAATCAGGTCTAATTGGCATCACAATATATTATTGTTGTTCTCACCCCTCTCTCAGGGGTTTGAGTGTCCAAATCTACCTCCAAATTCAGTGTATATGCACAGCTGTTGCTGTAGAAGAAATGGGCAGCTACGGACCTTCCCTACATCCGTCCTGCACATCCCTAGCTATGTTTCCTACTGTCTTTCCCTCTATGTGCCCCTTTTTCACCACTTTCCTATCAACCCTTTTTTCTTTTCTTTTAAAGAAATGAGCACAGAGGTAAGTGGGAGTAAGCACTTTTAAGCAGCAGTAAGCGGGTTTAAGCCTGTTTGTGTATGGGTAAGCAATGCCTACACAGGTTAAGCAATACAGAAGCTAACTGAGTATAAGAAACTGTAACCAGAAGTTAGCAGTGCTTACCTCTGCGCAAACCCGTGCAAACCCACATACAACTGCTTAAAAGTGCCTTAATCACTTTGTATCCTATGGCTCTTGTTCTGCCTAGCAACAAAATAAACTGCCTCTGCAAGGCTCAAACCCAGGACCCTGCACACCATAGCCAAAGTGATTTACTCCTAAGCCATGCCAGATGTACCTAAGCCTGATGTTTTTATAAACATATCATCCACCCAGTCATTCAACAGTACAGGGAATGTATTCCAACATGTAGCTGTATCATGTGTGTGTATATATTAATATCTAAATAGATAAAACATATCTATACATGTAGATATAGATATACTATATAAATATATATATATATATATATATATATATATATATATATATATATATATATATATATAAACATATATACATACAAATGCATACATCTATAGATATATATGTCTACATATATATATATATATATATATATATATAGATATATGTAAACAGATATATATATATATATATATATATATATGTATACATATATATATATACAGGTATATATGGATAGACATCTGTAGATAACAATGGGAACATAACATAAACATATATGTCCACATGCACCATTACTGGGGTTGAGAGGCCCCAAACAACATACGTCTTGTATGATTAGGCATCCCCCCACACACACACAGTCAAACACGTCTGCCCTGCAAAACACTACCAAGTGTTGCAGCCCTGATACCCAGGACCTGGCACGACATGGGCACAAGATGTTAACAGTACTCCATCCCACCAGTATGATGTCAGGCTGGTATCAGTAACATATCATGCAGTACAGTCTGGTTCCCATAGGGAATGTACAATATGGAAGCAATCAACATCCCTATGATACATAAACACAGACACATATATGCAGATACAGATATACATATATATATATACACATACATATATATACATATATATATATATATATATATATATATATATATATATATATATATATATATATAGATATATATATATATATGTAACTACACATACACACACTGAGCTATATATAGTAAGATACATATGTAGAAGGTGGACACAATATGGAACAGCCACTATTCCTACAGTTACCACCTTACCAAGTGGAGAATGTATGAGCCACCCATACAACTGACAATCATTGCCTGCAACATATACCCACAGAGAGGTCAAAGGATATAACACCACACACAGGTTTACAGCTAGAAACAGAAATGGATGTAGCCATGTACTGATAGCACTCAACACACACACTACCAGTGAAATATCGGACACAAGACAAGTGTGTTGGACAGACAAAACATAATAGGCACACATCTGGCCATCAAGAGGATAGGCCCACAGTTGAGAGTTATGTGGACAGGCTGCATTCCAAGGTAAAGTAGTATGTACACACAAACCCTGTAACACCAGTACTATACAATGCATACATCAACTCTACTCACACTCTGTCTGTAGTTCTGGAACCTCCTACAAATATGTAGCCGGCCTGAGTGTGCAGGTTCTCCTGTAAGAGGTATTGCTACCTGCTGTCTGTAACACTGATGCCCACACACAGGAGGGATGCCCATCACACAGGAAAGGTAAAGGGACCATGCCCACATGATGTAGGGATTTATAGTAGGTGGTTGCCATGACAGTGGTAACTGGAAATACTACACAGCAAGCTGCATGCAGTTAACAAGTGGAGGACACTGATTGGTGCAGAGGCCATCACCTGATCATGTGCATCACCTACAAAACCATGCTGCAATCTATTCAAAGCAGCTCAATCCATTTACTGGAGAGAGGCTGAGAGAGAGAGAAAGTGAAAGAAAGAAATAAAAGAAGAAAAAAAAAAATAACAAGCCTAAGGCAAAGGCAAAGCAAAAGCCAAAGGAAAATAACTATGAGAACATCCAGCAAACTATCCAGAACATACATCATTCCCACAACAGGTATGTGAAGTATATATGCATGTAATTAAATGCAGTACCTGGTCCATAATAATGGGATAGATGATGATGTACATGGTCTGCCACATTACACACCAGGAATAACCTGTGTGTAATCACAGGACAGCTGATAGTATAATATGGTCTGAAGCATGAAACAGGCATCCAGAGGGAAGGTAGACACCAGGTACACCCTTAATATCGCATTCAGCAGAGAGGTCTCCCACAACCCAAGTATGCAGCACTACAGATGCATTGGGGAAGTACTAGTCAACACCAGGGAGTGTATCCAAATATTACAGTTGTCACATGGTAGGCTGAAAGAGCAGCATATCTGGCATGTACTGAGAATTACATATACATGACACACCAGTGCGTAATATTATGGATAGAACATAGTAGCCCACACATATAGGAGCCATGCTCATGATGCCTGGACATACAGAGGGTGCATACCGAATGACAGCAGTGTGGCCATGTAAAACCACTACACACAGGTCAGGCAGGTAAAGTAGCAACAGGCAGTTAGAGGACTGATAAGTTAATGTGTGGTTTCAATGTGTGTATGTTAACAAGTGTGATGCAGGATGGGGTACCACATGGACATATACGTGGGACTGTCTGTAAAGCCATGGACAGGTAGGTATTACGGAGGGGTGTGTGTGTGTGTGTGTGTGTACTGTTAGGCATTGCTGTACAGGTTTTAAAGTGCATTTATTGTTTTACCCCACAGGTGGCGAGGTGGGTCATTGTCCCTTCTGCATGCAATCTGATGTTGGTGTCCATACAGACACCGAAGATGATGATAGTACTGTTGAGGCATAGGTGGGGTTGTCAGGGGCCGACACTGCACCAACATTTGACATCCCCCTTTAGCCACCCCAACCCCGCACACAGTTTCAGTGCCTATACACACCCCATCACCAGTGGGCATAGCAGAGGGACAGCTGGCATTCGGTGGCAGTGCACAGGAAAATGTGGTAACAATGCCTACTGTGTCCAGTTGCAGCAGGTATAGCCAGATGTCTGGCAGGGCACCACATAGGCAGATGTCCCAGGGTGCTCATGGTAGGGCTGCTGGGCATCATGCCCCTGGCAGAGGTGACATAGCTGGTACCAGCAGGTGCATGTTTCAGGCTGTCATGGTGGTGCAGGCACATGTAGAACATTACCACAGACAGGGCCTGAGGCTGCAGAGGGCTGCTCTCACATCTGAAAATGACAATGCTGTGAACTGGCTGATGCCATCCATGGATTAAATGAGTTCATGAATAGATGGTCTGGTGAGATGATGGCCCTCATCGACCGTGGTCTGACCATGCTTGAATGTGTGGTGGGAGTGCAGTGATGGCTGTGTGGATGTAGGCCAGCAATGCCAACAGCTGGTAGTCAACGTGGAAGGGCTAGGACACCAAGGGGCTCCCGTAGTGGGAGTACCAGCCCTGGCACTGTGGTGGAGGTGCTGTGCACACCACACCAGGTCATGAGCACGTAGTCCTGGCCAGTCCCAGGAGGGACCTGGTACCAGCAGACATCTGTCATCATCAGGTGAGAGTGGCACATCGAGGCCTGTACATGGACATGCCCATGGAACCCCTGGCAGACAGTGTCCATGGCCAGAGGTAGTGAACTGCACACCCTGCCAGGTATGGTCTGCAGCTGTCCAGAAACCCCTGTGTAGGGCAGCCACATGGCAGAACTGTGTGCATGCATACCCACACACTATGCAAACACACCTAGGGCAACCCCATACCTACACACACCACATCACCATGCCCAGCTCATCACAGTACACCCCTCACCCACACACATGGTGTCAAATATATGGCCCACCCTTGGCCTCTGGCAAACCAACATCACACCCTGTGCATATGATGATACCTGTGCCACATCCCTGTCAACCATACCATCAATGCAGGGACAGGCTGATATGGTTCTAATGCACATGGTGACTGTACTACAGTGTGCCACAGTACTGCAGTGTAACATGTTGTAAGGAGTAAAGTGTAATGCATAAATGGCAGGTAGTGTAGCAATGATGCATTATAGCTGTTAGTAACACTGGTTGATTGCAGTCCCTATAATGTTATCCATGTGTGTTGTAGGTGTACATGTGTCAGCATGAGGATGGTCTGCATTCATATTCCACAACGAGGTATGTCACTGTGGTGACACCATGGCTGTGACATATCTAGAGTACAGTTGAACATGTCACAGGTTACTAAAATGGTTATTGCCTTTGCCACATGGACAGGTGATCCACTGAGGTGTGTATACACTGCAACCTGATGTAGACCCATCCACATACATGCACATTGTTACTTAGCAACACTGGGACTAGACCCCTACCTAGCTATGTAGTGATACTGAAGTGTCTACAGTTACATTCCACATGATAGATCATTACCCAGTAAGGGGTATATACTGTGACACAGCTTACACACCAGGGATACAACAGGGAGGCCTCGGTGTCCAGCTATGCCCACAGGTGTGCCTGTTGTCAGTACTACATTTAGCACCCTGCTCTTGCCTGGGTTAGCACTGTCAACAGTAGTACTGCCATGATACACTACATGCCAGTGTGACAGGATGTACCCTGGGCTACTACACTTGTATGTAACACATTCACATGGATTACCAGGACTAAGCCATACTTAGCAAGTATCAACATTGCTGCAATATAACAGCTGAGCTGATTTGCGCACTAGTAAGTGAAGCCTACACTGTGTAAGTGCCCTTACATTTACCCATAGCTTATCACCGCTTAGCTTCATGAAAACCAGCACAAATGCGCTTAAAGCTGCTCTTAACTGCCTTAACCACTCTGTATCCGACAGCCCTTGTTCTGCCCAGCAGCAAAATGAACAGCCCTTGCAGGTCTTGAACTCAGGACACTGTACACTGAAGTCACAAAACTTAACCACTATGCCATAACCACTGTGAAGACAGCTGTTGTTTTACCAATATAGCTGTCAAGACACATATTGAGTAGTATTGAACAATTGCCTTTAGTTCCTAAATTGTGCAGTCCTTGTTAGTAATATGACTGTTGCATCACATATGTTGTTTTATCATAATGTACACATAGCAGATAAATACGGTGAGATACATTGGAGAGGGTATACACAACCGTCAGGTTTAGTCATGACAGGAATATGGTTGTATATATATTTATATATATATAATAGGTCTATATATGTCTACATGTACATACACATGTATAGTCATACATATGTCTGTATACACATCTGTATAGTGCTACATATATATGGCCATGTGTACATCTCTTCGTATGTACATATGTATATATATATATATATATATATATATATATATATATATCTATAAGCGCTACAGAATCCTGAAAGCCCAACATCCTGAAGACCAAACTCCTGAAAACCCAAACTCCTGAACACTCTGAATCTTGGAAACTCAAAATCCTGTAAACACACAGGATACTGACACTTAATATATTCCAGCACAAGTACATACAGAAACATATTACCCTTCAACTATATGCAGGGGGGCAAGCCCCCATGCACCCCCCATGTGGGGGGCTGCACCCGCCACTCCCCTCGCTACTCAAATATAACAATGCTGAGACTGCACTTTAGAACACTAAGTGCAATCACGGAGTTGATATATTTACGTAGTAGGGGGTGTGGCGGGTGTAGCCCCCGACATGGGGTGTGCAGGGGGGCATGCCCCCCCTGGTTATACTTGGAAAAGAGTAATATGGATTGTGTTTTATTTGTTTCTGTATATACTTGTGCTGGAATATAATATGTGGTGGTATCCTGTGTGTTTTCAGGATGCTGAGTTTTCAGGAGTTTGAGTTGTCAGGAATTTTAACTCTCAGGAATTTGGTCTCAAAAGTTTGGTCTTCAGGAGTTTGGGCTTTCAGGATTCTGTAGAGCTCCCATATACATATATGTATATATAGATATATGTGTATATAGAAATACGTATATGTACATATAGATATATGTACATATAGCTATATATGTATGCACATCCTATGTGTACAGATATGCCTAGTTATGTTGGTATATATGTAGATATTAATAACTATATGTGCATACATGTCTATTCTGATATACCTACTACTGTCAATATATATGTAGATATCCATACGTATATGTGCATATGTATCTCTATCTGTATATGTGTAGACATATATTGCTCTGTATATGTATATATCTGGGTGTTTGTATGTATATCTATGTACATATACATATCCATCTATGTATGTTGATATGTATATGTGTATGTATCTATAAAGATACCTGGATAATTATATATACATACATCTTCACCATGTCATGAACGTGGAGTGTAGTCCTACTTTAGCCCCTATAGTCCCAACTTCGTAGTGCAAGGGGATGTCAGGTATGTATAGCAGGTATATATGTAGACTATTACTACTGTAATAGGGATTGTCTTCACAGACATGGTGTGTGTGTGGGAGGTCACATCTGCTTTTAACATGTGCGCCATTGGCTACTGACAGACATCCTAAAGACAATATAGTATAGTACCACTGCTAGCACATAATGCTCCTGTGGACTACAGCAGAGATATTGGCCAATATATGTGGACAGTCTGACACACTCTGGACAGTCCAGAGGTATACACAGAACCCCTTAGTGCAAGACATGTGGACCAAGCCTGACAATGTGGATGTTAACAGCCATGTAGATGGGTATAACACGTAGCTACTGGTATACATTTACCTCCATAGGTTATGCATTCACACACCCCTCTCTGTCCTGCCACATAATAACTGTTGGTACAGAGGTGCCATGGCCACATACTACCCAGTAGATATTGACATACACCTGTACAGCATCCCACTGCTCTGTGTGACATACATGACTGTTATGGTGGCCTAGCATTAGTACATCTGACAAGTATCTGGACATTACATCTCACTGGGTAAGTACACTAAGGAGCTAGGAATGTAACAAAGCACTGTGCAGGCTACAGGCAGACTGGTTCAACACTGGCCGACATTTCCTGTGGGGGAATGCACATGCACCTACATATATAGCAGGCTCTACAGGCATGCCACAGCACAGAGTTACATACACCTGTGTGACAGTGCATAACCACAACCAATGTGAACACAGCCACAGCGACATATGGTAAGCTAGTGTAATATTACAGTATATGGACTATCTGTTCAACACCAACCTCATATGTGCCACTCACACACTAACCCTACATACACTAGGGCACTACACAGTGTGGTCTGATGCCTGTCTGTGGTATGGGATATGTGCGTGTATGGCCCTACAAACATGTAAGCTGATAGGGTAACATACAGTGGAGCAGCATGTAACATCAGATAGAACAGGACCAAGAACAATGACATCTACCTCAGTCTGTACACAGGCCAAAGTACATATTAACAATACACACACTGTTGACAATCACCATAAGTACTGGACACACAACTACAGAATGTCTAGGTTATATCATCAGATATAACCCCTACTATATATAACATGTGTAGCAGTCTGATATCTCACTGGCTTGTTATCAGATATGATGTCACTAATTATGGTGTACAGCACATTTGCACCTCTTACTGCATGACATATGTACAAAGGATGACAGGGTTGTGGCCGGAGGCACATACACAGGGCCAATATTGACATGTTGCTGTGATAACCTCATACATTTATTGTTGTAACAGGGTTTGTTGCAGCAACATATGTCCTATGAGGGATATGAAGTCAGTAACTCTCATGGCTGTCACCATCTACAGACTGCAATCCTCACACTACCTTCTGTAGTTCACAGATAGGCGCTCTGTGGGTAACACATGAAACAAAAGGCACCACACACTGCCCAATCTGCAGATGACCCTACAGATGGGGGTTCCCTCATAAACATAGCACTGACATGGCAGGTATCAAAACATGTAGGACAGCCATATCCACACACACCCTGTTAAACCAACATTACTCCAAATGCAGTATAGCAGCACTTACAGTCTGTAGTCAGGTCAGGCACATCCCCCTCCTGTGTGTTGGCCTGTTTCGACAGTGTATGTTGTTAAAGGTAAATCACCAATCCATCTGAGATGCTGTTTGCCAAACAACAGATTGTGTTCCTGCTCACAGTGAATGAAAGGCCCAACACCAACAAGATGTTCCTAGATATTAGAGTGTGTTTTCATGCAATTGAACATGAGAATGTTACCACAGTTGTTACACATGCAATCAGCTAGAGGATGGCTGCAATTCGTGCAGAGGCCATCAGCTGATCATGAGCATCACTTAAAATACACATGCTGCTGCCTAAGCAAAGCATGTGTAAGTGTCCACATCCACCAGAGTGGGAGTGAGAGAGGCAGACAGAGGCAAAGAAAAGTCAGGGAGGGGTGGAAGAGTAAAACAAAAGCATGTTTGTGTCACACACCTACCAGTACAGGGTATCAAACCCCTGAGGACTATGTAGTGCTATCACATGTCCATGCTGTTATTGGATGTACCACATAGGCTACATGTTGAGGAGTCCTCAGAATGTATATGTGTTGGTGAGTGACATCTGCAACAGGGATATGGTAGCTATAAGGTAGGTATAGTACACATGCCTGTCTGCATGAACAGGTGTCAGCGTCAACACAGCCACACTCTCACATGGACGCACACACATTGACACACTTGGCACGGCCAGGAATACAACTCATCACTAGTGGGATTTCCACAACACTGTACTGTGCAGGTATCACATCCACCACAAGGGTCATACGGAGGTTATATGGGCAAAGGGTATATGGAGGTGTCTGACATCAGACAGCATGCTTCAGTATGCCAATGGGGGTTATAGTGAGTGTGAATGCAGTCATACGCACCATACAACACACACATAGACATGGGTGCCAGTACTGACATGCATGGGTGCATTGCTTCACGGGTGTGTAGTGGTCGATGGTGCCAGATGGCTATACAAGGCTAGGTGATGGGTATACCTTGGCATCTGGTCTGCATTGTGGCTCAGGTGTATAGTGTCTGGATTTGCCCACACAGGTGGGTACTGTATTCACCATCCAGTCACCTGAGTGACTATTGCATGTGGCCAATGCTGTGCATTGCCTGCCATGTATGTGTTCCTTAGTCCATGACATGGGTGGTGTCTGGGATGTGCACACCTCCCACATGCATGTACAGTGACATTGTGGAACAGTACCTGGGGTGTCTGGGCCATGTGTACACAGATTGTTATCATCAGATGTGCCATTCC
Organism: Protopterus annectens; assembly: GCF_019279795.1. NCBI lineage: Eukaryota > Metazoa > Chordata > Ceratodontiformes > Protopteridae > Protopterus > Protopterus annectens. Next base: position 1,163,197,780 of record NC_056739.1, read on the forward strand.
TGGCCTCATGTGGAGGGAACTGTTAAAGGATAGCAGGTTGACTCTGCACCTACATTGATAGCATGATACCGGTATTCCGTGGTGTCAGTGGAATCTGTATATACAGGGCTTGTGTTTCAGGCATGGTATGTCCTTTGTGGGTCACATTTGATGGCACCACAGGCATTGCAAGTATCCAGTGGGGAACATGGGGAAGGTGCATTGTCGGCATGTACGTGCCTATTGGACTGATGGACAGGGTGCCATGCCCTCTGTAGCCCACTGCAATAACACCATCAGTGGGCACTATGCAGGGTACTACCTAATAGCTGTTGCCTTGGCAAGTGTGTATATGAGACATGGGTTGAGAGTGATCCCTGGGTAATACAACGGTTGCCAATGTTGTTCAGCTGGCATTGATGTCACATGTAGGGGTAAGGATTTGCACCCCAGCCTCTCGGCTATTTCACATCTGTTATCCCTGTGTGGTGAATATTGTGATATATACTAGGACCACCATATAAGAAGTTTGCAAAACCCACTCCACATTGAGTCCAGTTGTTACACACTCACAACCACCTCCACACAGGATATGAATGACACACACACACACACACACACACACACACACACACACACACACACACACACACACACACACACACACACACACACGTGTCATGTCTGGGATTAGAACTCCTACCTAACTAGTATATTACACTACATCACTACACAGTTATAGGACACGCCACAGTGATTACTGGAGTACACCTTACCCAAAGGTGTATTTCACAGTGAATGAAATCAGCAGGATTGCCAAAGTAGGGCATCTGAATTGTACTGAGTGTGACTAGCCTAAATGCATTGCTCCCTACACCAACATAGAAACACATACAAAACATCCACAACTGCCATGTGTGGGAATAGAACCTCTACTAGAATTCTATATCACACTACAGCCTGATGCTATTAAAGGACACACCATGGGGATTGCTGGAGTGCCCCTTCCCCAAAGGTGTATTTTACAGTGAATGACATCAGCAGGATTGCCAAAGTAGGGCATTTGAATTGTACTGAGTGTGACTAGCCTAAAACGCATTGCTCTCTACACAGACATACACACACACACACACACACACACACACACACACACACACACACACACACACACACACACACACACAGTTGCCATGTCTGGGATTAGAACTTCTACCTAACTAGTTTATCACACTACAGCAGTATGCAGTTATAGGATGTGCCATGGAGATTACTGGGCTACACCTTTCCCACAGGTATATTTCAAGGTGGATAACATCAGCAGCCTTGCCAAAGTAGGGGAATTGAATTGTAGAGAGTGTGACTAGCCAAACAAGCATTGCTCTCTACACAGAGACACACACACACATGCACACACACACACACACACACACACACACACACACACACACACACACACACACACACACACACACACAGTTTCCATGTCTGGGATTAGAACTCCTACCTAACTAGTTTATCACATTACAGCAGTATGCAGTTATAGGATGTACCACGAAGATTACTGGGCTAAAGCTTTCCGAAAGGTGTATTTCACAATAGATGACATCAGCAGCCTTGCCAAACGTAGGGCATTTGAATTGTAGTGAGTGTGACTAGCCTAAAAAACATTGCTCTCTACACAGACACACACACAGTTGCCATGTCTGGGATTGGGACTCCTACCTAACTAGTTTATCACACTACAGCAGTATGCAATTATAGGATGCACCACGAAGATTAATGGGCTATACCTTTCCCAAAAGTGTATTTCAAGGTGGATGACATCAGCAGCCTTGCCAAAGTAGGGCATTTGCATTGTAGGGAGTGTGACTAGCCGAAAAAGCATTGCTCTCTACTCAGACACACACACACACACACACACACACACACACACACACACACACACACACACACACACACACACACACACACACACACACACACAGTTGCCATGTCTGGGATGAGAACTCCTACCAAACTAGTTTATCACACTATAGCAGTACACAGTTATAGGACACGCCATGGTGATTACAGGGCTGCACCTTTCCAAAAGGTGTATTTCAAGGTGGATGACATCAGCAGCCTTGCCAAAGTAGGGCATCTGAATTGTACAGAGTGTGACTAGCCTAAAATGCATTGCTCTCTACACAGATAGAGACACACACACAAACACACACACAGTTGCCATGTCTGGGATTAGAACTCCTACCTAACTAGTTTATCACACTACAGCAGTACGCAGTTATAGGATGTGCCACAGAGATTACTGGGCTACACCTTTCCCAAAGGTGTATTTCAAGGTGGATGACATCAGCAGCCTTCACAAAGTAGGGAATTTGAATTGGAGGGAGTGTGACTAGCCTAAAAAGCATTGCTGTCTACACACACACACACACACACACACACACACACACACACACACACACACACACACACACACACACACACAGTTGCCATGTCTGGGATTAGAATTCCTACCTAACTAGTGCATCACACTACAGTAGTATGCAGTTACAGGATGTGTCACGAAGATTACTGGGCTACAACTTTCCCAACGGTGTATTTCAAAGTGGTTGACCTCACCAGCCTTGTCATAGTAGGGCTATCTGGAGGGCAGTGTGTGTGTGCATGGGCCATAACCCATTCATCTAGAGGATGCCACACTACATGCAGGCACACACAGGGTTATATTCCTCAGGTACGTGTATACAGCTGTGAGATGACTACTTCTTTGTACAGTCATGTTGCACAGCTAGCACTTGCACCGCATAGTCTGTAATGCTGACAGATACCGGTGGCTAGTATATACAATGAGTGACATCTGAACCTCATGTGGTTGTAGCCATTTGGCTGCACGCTGAGTGGGACAGGCCTCATAATGGATGGCTCCTTGTTACAGTCACTCTCATCCACACATCTAGGTACGTCTACTTTTGGCTTATTTTAGAGTGTTGTCCTTGGATATATGTCTGTATTCCTATCCAATGTGTGTGCAAAGCATGAGTGGTGCATACCGAGGAGTGTGTGCACTATCATCTGCGACTGCCAGATATGTCTGGTCCACTGTTGTTTGCAGACATGGGCTTCATTTGTTTAAGTGTGTGAGCATGCCCAGTATGACCTTTCAGTATGCTGTTGTCTGACATTGCCTTCATTTCTCTAAATGTGTGAGCTTGCCCAGTATGGCCTTCTGTACTGCATGTGTGGATTGATTCCAGGTAGTTTGTACTCCAGTGCAGACCTTTGTGTTGTACACCTACAGGTAGAAAACTGTTTCTGCAGGGTATCCATCAATCATTTGGCAATATGGGAACAAAGTGTGCAGGGGATAGTGTGTACTGTAGGTGATTGTGTCTGTCCTGCTTCAGCTACATGGTACTGCTATTAGCATAGATATTCAGACATGTGTACTGTTATAAACTGTGATGTTTTCTATCCTCATGTACTGCCAGGTGGACATTCCTGCTCACAGTGATGTCTTGGGGGAAAAGGGTGACTGCAGCTGTGTGTGGTATTGTGGGCCGACGCCTACATATTCATGGTAGGTTATGGCATCCTGGTGGGGGAGCTGCAGACACTTGCAGATGGGTCTAGGTATCTGGTTCAGCACTTTGGTACAGTCCTGGCAGAGAACCCATACTTGTACATCCATCCACATGTCAGTATGGCCTTATATTGCTATTGCAATACCTCACAGCTGTACAGATTCACACAGGTTACCCAGAGGCAGGGGCCATGAGTCAGGACATTACCACTATTGTGGTGTACAGACAGGTATGTAGCCACCCATTTATGTGTTTACAGGCAGGGATAGTGTGTGCACACAGCTTTGTGTTGGGCTTTGCATATTCCATGATGCCCACGCTCCCCACTGTTTTTTTGTCCTCATCCTTACATTAGGTATACATTCTCTGATACCTTCCCTATGGTTATCACCCCATCAAAGCTGTATGTTGGTGTTGGTCTACAGTTCATGCAGTGGGACATGGTGGACATGTTACTGTGGTTTATCCACATGGCCTTGCATATGGCTTATGTGGAGTGTGTTGTGTTATTTGGGTGTCCATGACATAACATGAATTGGCAGTTCATGTGAGAGACAGGCCCTTGGCAGAGGCCTGTGGGCCATTAGATGTTGATGCGGGCCAGATGTGGCAGGCCATTGCATTCTATCAATCCTACAGTCTCAGACCACCATACAGAATATTCCCCTGGGATGACAGGTTAGGTGTGCTAGGTGTTCATGTCAATACCTTCTATCAGTCTTGATCAGGTGGTGTGGATGCTGGCAGGGTGATACCTACAGCTAGCGATACACCTGCATGGGACACCTGCACTGCATGCTGCATTCTATCACTATTGCCATATACAGGTGCGGTCATATTGTATCCATTCCCCACAGCAGGTGTACAACCAGAGAGGAACCTGTGGGTGGTATTTGCGTGAGCTGGGTGCATGTGTGCTATGGACACTACTTGCATCTGATACACAGATATACATTGGGCATTCCAGTTATGCTTGCATGTTCAGGTACATCAGCTGGTTCCCAATACATCAGTCCTACCTCCTTTGTGATCTGTGAGTGTTTGGGCAGACAATACCGGTATCTCCTACTACAGGACCAGATAATGTGATGCATACCTGTATGTACTATTCCAAGGGTGTGTCCATTTCACAGTGACACAATATATACTGTATGTCTGGGGTACTTTCCCCTGTGTACTGCTTCTATATCTAGCCCAACAGCCATGCCATGTCAGTCTTTTAGATGGTGACACATATTACCACCATACACTTACAATAGCTTACTGCTAGCTTGTGTTATACTGGTGGGTATTGTGTTTGGCACTGCTGTTGTGAGGACTTGTCCCTGTCATCAGCAGTAGTGGGCAATGGCCACCAAGTCTTACCTAAACATGCATACATACCGACCACTCTCACACAATATGAAAAACACACCGACCAAACACACACATACCTGCATATTGTACAGATGCTACAACCTATCCTGCTACCTTGCCCGCCTCTGTGCATCTGTGTTCCACTGGTATTATACCTACACATACATGTTACTACATTTCTACATAGGATTATGGGGGGCACACCTGACTGTTACTACATTTCTATGCTGGATTGGGGGAGGGGGCACACCTGATTGTTTCTACATATCTACATAGGAGTGGGAGGGGCACACCTGACTGTTACTACATTTCTATATAGGATTGTGGGGGGACACACCTGACTGTTTCTACATTCCTACACAGGATTGGGGGGCACACCTGACTGTTATTACGTTTCTACACAGGATTGGGGGGACACACCTGACTGTTTCTACATTTCTACACATGACTGGGGGGGCACACCTGACTGTTTATACATGTCTACAAAGGATGGGGGGGACACCTGGCACTTGTACACATTTGCTGTGACTGTACTGGTATTTCAGCTACTTCATTTCATTCTGTATTCTAACCTATCATACTGACTAGAGGCATATCATTGTACTACAGGTCTTAGGTTTGATTGACCTATATTTCAGTTTCTGACTTCCTACCCTTCAGAACTAACATCCCACTGCCTGACCTGCTGTAATCTGTCTGTGTAGGCCTGGGGGGTGGGGGTGGTTAGCCATAGGCATCATTCAGAGGCCATATCGCAGCCTCTGTTTGTGTTTGTCTACACCTGTCCTGCTGGCTGAAACTGTTGTTGGGTATGTGAACCTCTCTGACTGGCATGTGTGAAACATTTATTTATTTTTATTTTATTTATTTTATTTAACATTTGTTGACCCCGAATGTCCACTAGTAGGTTCCACAGCTGTTTTTTTCAGCGGGGAGAGGGGAGAATGCTGCAGATGCATGTCTTTGGGGGAATGTGAGGAAACCGAGGAAACCCACCACGCAACGCACAAGAACATGCAAACTCCACAGACACAACAGAAGGCACCCCTCGAGATGAATCGAGCTCTGAGCCTCTGAGCTGTGGCTAATCAGCGCTAACGCTGTGGACACACATGATGGCCTGCACATTTCCTGCAGTGGGTTTTGTCACCCTGTGTAGTACTGGCTACTATGGTGACTGCAGTATTTGTTACAGATGTCATGGTGCCACTATAGGTGTCTACTATCTGCTGGCATATCATTCAGCCACCCAATTCCCTTGCATGCTCACATCCATGCCATAGATACAGGTAACAACACATTCTACTCCATTTTACAATTGGTAGGTTGATTGACTTACCTTGTGTGTGTTCCGGTATTGAGGATGGTGCTGGAGGGCTGCCTATGTCAGATGCACATAGTACACTCCCTATACATCATTGAGTACAGGTAGTGTCATGTTTGGCATCCCTTTTACTGTATGTGTGAGTCAGAGAGAGGTGGCATTCCCTGGGTCCCTACTGTGCCAGTGTATGTGCTTTGTGTTGCCTTTTTGCCAAGGTCAGGGCATGCTGGGCATGCCTCCATCTGCCTACTGGGGCAAGCTCAGGTTGTTCCTCCTCTGAGTCACTCTGTGCCTATGCAGGCATTGGCATTGGTGGGGGGCTGTGTGGCCCTGCCCCATGCTGTTCCTGCTGCGGCTGTTTCTGCAGGATCATATTGTATAGCATGGCACATACCATAACAATATGAGTACATGTAGCTGGTGAGTACTGCAAGGCTCCACTAGATGTGTCCAGGCACTGGAACCGTGACTTGAGCATCCCAAACACATGCTCTATTATATGTCTGGTCTGTGCATGTGCCTCATTATGGCATTCTTGTTCGGATGTGTGTCATTTCTGATGGGTGTCATCAGCCATGGCTCCAGTGCATAACCAGAATCCCCCACTAGGTGACCTTAAGGGATGTCCCCACTGGCAAACTTCTGGTACAGCTACGTCAGATGCCAGATGTGGGAATCATGATAGCTTCCAGGGCAGCCAGCACACACATTCATTATAATGCCCTGGGCATCGCACACAACCTGACAGTTGATGGAGGGGAAGCCCTTCCTGTTGATGTAGACCCTACCCTGATCACCAGGTTGTGCTTTGATGCATATGTGCATGCACTCTATAGCACCCACTACCTCAGGGTATTCTGCTATTTGGTGGAAGAGATGCATATTGCTGGCCAACACCTCACAGGCGTTGAGGAAATATATATGCTCACTGGCATGTGCTGACATGGCATCCAGGAACTGGCGGAATACTCTGGATGCTGATGCCTGTGAGATCCCCATGATATCCCCAGTTGAGCTTTGGGAGATACCTGTGGCTAGTATTCCTAGGCCTACACATATCTTGGTATTCACTGAGATGGGTTTCCCTCTGTCAGTTCTGTGTATCAGGCGTGGCCAGCACAGCTCAACAATTTGTTGTAGGAGGTCCCTGTCCACCCTATAGCTTTCCACTATCTCCAGCTCATGTAGCCCCTGGTAGGTTACCCTGGGTCTATACACCCTTCTTCGTCTCCACACTGTGAGTTGGTCGACAGCATTCACATCCTCACCACCCTCAGCCTCTTGCACATGTTGCTGTATGATGCCTGCTGCACCCCTATCATTTTGTAGTTTTGTTTGTTAAAAGTTCCCTGCTTGTATACACCGGTGGTGTAGAGTATGGGAAAAACCAGAGGAAAAGGTGTTTGCATGGTTTATAGTAGTGTTCTGGGCTGGCCTGATCTGCTGCCTGTGTAATTAGCTGAGTCTGATACATTTTACCTGCCAGTTGTGCTAGTTCACCTAGATTACCTTCCTACTGCTGTTTTCCCTTCCCACTGCCTTCCTTTTTAAGTTTGGCGCTGCGCCGCACAACCAGAGTGCTCAAATGTGCACAGAGCTGCTATTTCCTGGTTTAACTTTTTTTTTTCTTTAAAATCCGGTGTGCGGCGAGCACACCCACTTAGGCAATGTAATGAGTGCTAGGCAGCCTCAGACACACCCCCTTGCTTAGCTCTGCTAAGCTAGGAGCAAACCCGAGCCACAAGGCTCCAATCCGCTTGCAATATGCCTGACACATGCCCCTATGATGTCAGTTAACTCCTAGGCTTGCACCAAGCTATTCCTGCTTTTACACTGTTGGGAGCTGACTAGCATGCTGGGGATAATCTGGGATTCACTATCATTCCCCTCATTTGCATAGGATTGCCTGCTAATGCTTAGTTACATGTCTTATACTGAGCCTCCCCCCTTAGCAACCACTATTCACTTGCCATGTTGTCTTCTGCCTGCCATTGAGTATTATGGCAAAATATTGATTTTAGTTAAAATGCTTATTTTAGGTTTATTTTGTTATTTTCCCCCCGATCCCGTTTATGTGCTGCTGCCCTACGCTTAAACTGCCGAGATCGGCTAAAAAATAAATAAAAGTTGATTATTTTATTTTTTTATACTGTTTTCAATGCCAGTGGCCTTATACTTGGCCATTGGCATGCTTCCTGACTGATATACACCCTTTATTTGGAGCTGTCACGGCTCCATTTTGTAATTTGTAGAAATGTACTCCGTTACTAACCGAGTACTTTTCCTGCAGATTATACTAGTCCTGCACGGCCAGTTTCCAGGTTCCTGGATTGCAAATTCACCTCATTTGCATGAATTTCTCTTGCAAATGGGGTAATTTGCATATAAGGGCTGAGTCCATGCAGGACTAGTGCAGGAGTGCTCGTGCATGCCCCTGCAGGTTATTCTTGGATCGCACGGCAGACATATTGCCTGATAGAGCTCCCGCACTGATCCTGTATGCCGTGCAAGGCTTGCAGAATCTGGGGTCTTGTTCTTAAAGTACTCTCAAAGATGAAAAACACTGTTTACATGAATCCTGACAATATACTGAACTGCCTAAAAACAGCCTCCAACATGCACCTGTTGATCCCTTCTTAAAGTGTTTAACCTAAGCCAATTTAAAGGCTATATTCCACCACAAAGGTTGCCTCACTATGCACTCTGGAAACTGCAGATCCAACAGCTTTATGAATCTTATCTTTAAAGCCATGGAGTGCATTACTGACCTCATAAATCACAGCATCAAAAATCTGATTAGGCTTTCTTCTCTTCTTAAAGGAAACAGGACTCAAAGAACCCAAAGTCAAAGAATTAAGAATACATCCTAATTTCTTCATCAATAATCCTAGGATTAAAGTTATTTATCTTATTGATTTATATTGGAAGATTTCTGTTAAAAATGACTGATTTTAATAAAAAAAATTAGAAACATTTTGAAACTTTATTTTCATTATTCTATATTCAGGCTGATGTAAATATTTTGACATAGTTTATTTTGCTTATCTTTATAGGAATTATTTTTATGTATGATTCTATTATATCATATTTGATATTTTTGTTTATTCATTGAAAATAAAAAAATGTTTGGGAAAAATCTAATTAGCAGCTTTGTGAAGAATAGATCATTCCTACTAAATCTTGTAAGCTTCTTTGAGAAGGTCACTCAGATAGTAGACAGTGGGCACATTGTCCATGCTGCCTATCTTGATTTGGCCAAAGAGTATGAATCCATGGCAAATGAAGGAATCATAAATAAGCATACAGCATTCAACATTGATCCCTGTATGTTAAGATGGATAGTAAACTAGCTCAATGATAGAATCCATATTGTCAGAAACTGAGATGCCTCCTCAGTTAGAGACAGGATGACAAATGCTGTCCCCCAGGGATCTGTGTCTGGTCTCTTCCTGCTTGACATTTATTCCTCTGACATAAAAACTGGCAACACTGATCACTGGTTAACCATCTTTGCTAAGGACTGCAACCTGGATGTAGTTGTCAGGTCAACCCAAGATACTTCAAAGTTATGAGTCAACACCTGGTGCACCAGAAAAAGGGGCTTAAACTAATTGCCAAGAAATGCAGCATAATCCCTTTCACGAAACAGCAAATCACTTCATCCTACTGTACTGATTACATCCCGTTATCAAGTGAGTTAGCGATTAGCGACTGTGCATTTGGGTTGATAGCTCCCTTTCCTTTTATCACTATGTGGTGACTGCGGCTAGAAATTCTTCTATATCTCACAGCTAATTGCCAGAGGCCTCTCTTCTAAAAACCAAAGAAGTCATTGCTCCATCATACTCTGGTATGATCAGACACATTATAGAATACAATGCACCCAATGGGATGTGCCTTACTAGATACATCAAGAAACTTGAAAAGCTGTAGAAATTGCTAACAAAAACAATCTCTGACTATAAAAATATTAACTACCCTGAGAGAGCAGAATCCTTCTCTGTGTACTCTCTGTCACACAAGCTGTTGAAGGGGATATGTGCCCTGCTTACTATGCCCTCAGGGATCCTGCTGTTATTTTTCTTGATATATCAAATAGCGCAGGCAACACTAGAATAATAGATCTTAATCTACTTCAGGAAATAAAACTAGATGGAGGGACAGGGTCATCATCCAGCACCACCTCCTGCTCTGGAATAGCTTTCCCTACAGGTCAAACAATGCAGTCCTCTGCCACCCTTCAAATATAGCTCAAACAACTGTATGGGTGCTCTCAAATTTACTCTGGGGCCTTGCTCTCCTTAGAGTTTGAGGTTGTTTGTTGGCAAGGCACACATGACCTCTGGGGTTTGATTAGGAGGATGATGCTTGAACAATCAAAAAAGCAGAGTTATTATATTATACCATAAGGCATGCTGCAACCATGTATTACACATGCTGTGCAATGGTTAGGGTGTTTGGGGGGGTTAACTGTAATAGGCAGACAAATAGATGAATAAGTAAAATTATATAAATTGAATAAAAATGAGAAAGGAGTATAAAAAATGTAATATATTATGTTTTTACATCCGAGTTGACAGTGCATATCAAGATGTATGGTAAAATTGTTTCCTGTGTGATTTCTTCAGACAGCATCACTAAAATAAAGTAATACTAAATAATATAAAATATGAACTATGCTGATTATATGTTATTATATGTTATGCAGCATATTAGATAAAAATGTCAAAATTAAAACTACTAAATGAATCAGATCAGAGAAAATAAGGAGTGATAATGTGTTTTAAGTTGAAAAGTAGCTTTAATAAGGCATTAGTACTACCACCACTACATTTTAATATAATGTGAAATACAGTGAGTAATTTGGTTGTATGAAAATTTTAAGATTTAAGTTAAAAATACTGCTTAGCATAGAAGTGAACATGGTAAACATTTATTTTACTACCTAACTAGCTTGCATTGGTAAGATCAAGTGTGTTTAATGACATTTCTACGGTTTATGCATTAATATTATCGGGTCTATATTAAATCAGCGAATGCTTAAAAAAGCAAATGCTGATTGATCGACCCCATGTAAGCGAAAGCTTACAATCCCGAACACTTAGAACAGCGATTTAAGGGAAAAAAATCACTGTTCCACAAAAAAAATAAATAAAAAAAACTTTAAAACATTACATAAAGTGGGGGGCTTTGCCCTTCACTCCTCCTGATGTGGGGGGCTGTGCCCCCGCACCCCCCTACTTAAATGTACCAACTCCGAGATCACACTACAGTGACGAAAATGGCAAAGTAACGAGGTGGCCAAGTGATAGAAATCGCTTATATGTCGTTTCTCTATTTTGCAATTTCGTGCTTTCAAGTTCAATCAAGATGCATTCGAAGGAATGCGTCTTCGAGCATATAATAGGAACCCATATTATCACAGTCAGACTGTTGCACTCTTTTATTCTTAAATACATTCATAACTTGCACCAGTGTATAATGCAGTTATAGTATATGAGCCAGGTGTGGGTTATGCAAGAATTATATCTCTCAGTTGCTATACGTTTGGCAGAGCACTCCAGTTTTGAGTTCAAAGTCTGTGTCCACTCCACTGATCCACTTTGACATGGGACAGCTCTGATTTCTTCTTTTTAATTGGTTAGATTGTAGAGCTAATGAGATAAACTACCTAGAGCTGTCACAGTGAATGCAGACCAGTAACAGACAAGCAACTAAACACTAGCTCTGTTTATTTTTTTTTTAAAGACAGCTAATTGGCTAATTGCTGAAGATGTTGCTGACCTTTAGTGAGGATCAAGTAAGCAACTTTGTGAGTGTGTGTGTGTGTGTGTGTGTGTGTGTGTGTGTGTGTGTGTGTGTGTATGTATGTACGTGTGTGTGTATACGTGTACACATATATCTATATCTATCTATGCATAGATAATTTCTCTTTATACATATATATATATATATATATATATATATATATATATATATATATACACATATACACACACACATATATATGTATATACCCGTGATTGGGCAGGAGGCATAGATCTCCATCTTAGCTGTCCCCAGTTTTGGCTAATATTTTTTCTCTGCCCCTCCTATTAAAGGTGTAACGTTCTAGTAATCACTAAGGACTACATAGGTAGCCAGTCAATAATGCTGGCCATTAGAGTTTTATACTTATTGTTCAGAAAATGCATGTTGAAACAACACCTATTGTTTTAACTTGAAAATTATAGTAATATTTGAATTTATCCTTTTTGCGTCTTTGTCCCCCTATGATTTTGGCTTTGTACAGAACTCTTGATCAAAGAAGCTGGGGACATTTTGGTCTTTTCCTCATAAAATGTGTGGCTTTCTAGCAAATTGTGGATTACAGTCCTTAAATGATGTCAGACTTATGAGTTGTGTGGCTACAACTTATACGCACAAGTCTTACAACTCCACAGCCTGGACACTAAAAACAGAATTTGTAGTGACGTTGCTGCACACTACTTTCACATATAATGACTTGGGCTCCTTCACTTCCACATGGTGGTTAATATGTCATCTGAAAAACTGCACACCCCAGCAGTACTTCAGCCATTATTTTGTGCTCAGATGCTGTTGTTGTTCAGTTATAAGCTCAATCCTCACCTGGGATTAGAACCTGAAGCCTTTATGTTCAGAGGTGGATGTATTTTGACCTGCTCTACAATGTTGCTAAGAAAAAAAGGAAGAAAAGAGAAAGGAAGAAACAAATGGAAGACAAAATATTTTGCAGGCTCTGCAAACTCTTCAGAATTTCGTACTCTATAGTTTTAAAATGGACACGATAAAATGTATGAAAATTATGCTTTGAAGACTGCTATGGGCAAAACGGAGAATGTATTGCATTTTTGCTTCATTATAATATATTTCATCTGCATTGTCAAAGGATTTATTTGTTATGCTGTTTGTTTCTTGAAGAAGCTGGATACACAGCAGATAATGAGCTGTATAAGCAGTCATACAGGAGTGCAAGAATAAGTGCCCACCCCTGTTACATATTCATGGCTTAAAGGTGCTGCATCAGTCTGTCCTCTGCCAGAGACACTGCCACACATTATCCTACTTCATCCTTTAGACAGGTATGCTGCCCATTGTTCATTCGAGCCTACATACACCCACCCAGCCTGTCATTTACTTTTTTATAGTATGTTATCAGCTGACTTCCCACTAACGGATCTTGGGCTTCACCAGAAGGGATTGCTTCTAATGTGTCAGGAATATATTCAATATGACCAGCCTCATTGCATCACAAAATGGATGTTCATATTCATGGCTTACCAACTTATAGGTTCATAGGTAGGTACTAGGCTATCTGCCCGAAGGCATTTATAAGCCTAGCTGGAATGTGGTGGCTTTCGCCACCCCCTTAGATTAGTTCCCAGCGCCTCTGTCCAGCAGAGCCATTGAAGTGATCCCTGGGGTAAACTTTCTGTTTCCCATCCACTTGTCAAGGTTTCTCTTGAAGAGGGTTAGCAAGGACCTCTGCCTAATGTAGATTGGAATCTTGTTCCAGAGCATGGGAAGTCTCTGGGACAGGAATCTATCCCTCCAGCACATCCTATTTATTGTTGTGGTGAGGTTTAGATCCCTGGACCGTGTGGTTCAAGGGGATATGGTTTTCTTTAGGTGGAGCATGTCCATCAATTCTGGGTTGGACATGGCCTTGTATGTCAGGCAGAGATCACCTCCGAGTAGGCGGTATGCAACCGAGTACAGCTGGAGTTTCTTCAGTCGAGCTGCATAGGGCCTCTGCTTGAGGCCAGTGATCCTCTTGGTGAGGTATGTCTGTGGTCTTTCCAGTTGTTGCAGGTGTCTTGTAATGTACATCCCAAATGGGGCTTTGTACTCTATGATGGGTCTGATGAGTGATGCGTAGTGGGGCCCAATGACCTCTTTCGATCTGGATGCAAACCCTTTTGTGATTAGGTGGGCCACACAGAAGGATTTTCTAACCACTTTGGCAATGTGATTATTAAAGGAGAGGTTACTATCTACTTAGGTCCCCAGATCGCTTATTACGTCTTCCATATTTAGGGGGCTACCACCTATGTGGTAGTTTGGGGGTACTTTGTTTTTTCCAAAGGGGATGACTATGCACTTTTTGGCATTTAGCTTGAGGCCATGGTTTTGACACCAGGTATCTGTCTCAGTGAGACCCTCATGGAGGATGTCTGTGTCAGCCAGAGAGTCAATTATAGCCCATAGTTTGCAGTCATTTGTGAACTTGGTCAGCCATAGTCCTCCTGTGCTTGCCTGTACCTCTGAGAAGTATATGCCAAACAGGAGGGGTCCTAGGACTGAGCCCTGGGGAATGCCACTTGTAACCGGTTTAGAGTCAGACCTAGCTCCCACAACTCTTATCATGTGGATTCTGTCCATGAGCCAGTTGGCAACCCATCTTTGGATATAGGGGTTTATGTTTAGGCTGGTGAGCTTGTCTATAATACCTGAGTGGGGAATGGTGTCGAAGGCCCTTGCGAGGTCAAGGTAGGCTGTGTGGACCACCTTTCCCTCGTCTATAACCTTGGTAACTGTTTCAATGAAGTCTGCCAGGTTTAGGAGGCATGATCTGCCTTTAACAAAGCCGAACTGGGTAGGTTTCAGTGTTTGGAGGTTTCCAATGTCTCTGTTAATGAGATCTATGATGATGCGCTCCACAGCTTTGCAGACCAAGCTAGTTAAACTTATAGGGTGATAGTTCCCGGGGTCCGTTGTGGCTCCACCTTTGTGGAGTGGAATAACCGTTGCTGTGCACCACTCTGTGGGCATGTAGCCTGTGGAGAGGCTGAGTTTAAACAGTGTGTTTAGGTGAGGGGTTAGTTTATCTTTGAGCTCATGTAGGACGCAGCCTGGGACACCATCCGGTCCCACTGATGCTGTGTTTTTGGCTTTGGAGAGGGCTGTTTTAACCTGAGTGTCTGTGATTTCATGGGCACTACATTCTTCTGGTATAGTTATGGGCCCTTTTGGGGGTGAGAGGGGGGTGAAGTTTGCACTGAACCTGTCTGCCAGGATGTTGGCTATATCAGTCGGTTCAGTGTATTTTGTGCCATTCTGCACTAACTCCGAGCAGCTCTGAGAATTGCCACTTAGATTCTTGACATAGTTAAAGAATGCCTTGTGGTTATCTTTGGAGTCCATGACAATTTTTCTTTCGAAGCTAGCCTTGGATGATTTTATGAGGGAACATAGTTTCTTGCTGATACTGATCAGGGATGTATTCCCTTCCTGGGATTTTACACTTTTCTGTACTAGTTTCCTCCTTCTATTGTATAGCTTGTTTATGGCTGGGGTCCACCAGACTGGTTTCCTTTTCTTGGAGGAGTGAGTCTTGGTTTTGTTTGGGATAGCACAATCCATGCATTTTTGTAGGTGCCCGTAGAGTGCATTAATAAAGGATTTTGCAGCTTAGACAGTGTTATCCTTTAGCATGGGGGCTTTGAAACTTCCCACCTCGGTCTTAAGTAACGTGAAGTTTGCTTTTGAAAAGTTTTTCATGGTGGCAGAATGTGGATATCCACAGTGATTAGTTTATGGTCAGATCTAATGAGCGAGCGGTTGACCTCCGGTGTGGAACACCGGTCGCCCATGTTGGTGATGACCAGGTCCAATATGTTGTCACCTCTGGTGGGGGTGTTGATCAGTTGATCCAGGGCATTTGAGTTTATAAATTCTAGGAAATGTTAGGCAAGGGAGTTTGTACTTGAGTAGTTCTCCCAGTTAATGTTTGGGTAATTGAAATCACCCAATATCAGGGTGTTTGGTAGGACCTTTATGTTTCCCTGTGTTTCCAGGTATGCGGAGTGGGGGTCCTGGGACATGGTGGGTGATCTGTAGCAAGCTATAATTTGAATAGCAGTTTTGCCCATTGTTAGTTGCACGTGGATGATCTCTGAAGCATCGCGCTGTGCCACTAACCTGGAGGTGTGGGTATCCTTGATGAATATGGATACTCCTCCTTCTTTTGTATTTCAGTCCGGGTTTTGTGGCCGAAATGTATGGTATGAGTTGTAGCCTGGTAGTGCTGGGATACTCTCTGGAGCCTTAAACCAGGTTTCTGTTACTGCACATATATCAATTTTCTCCATACTGAGGAGTGCCTCGAGTGCGTGCATTTTGAAGTTTAGACTTCTGGCATTGCGTAGCATTACCCTCAGTTTTTTGTTACTTGTGCTATTTACGGCAGTGGGTTTGTCTTTTGAGCCTTGCCTAAAAAAGGCACTATGGGGCTGGCAAGAGCCTTGGCCAATATTCGAAAACCTAAGGGTGACAGGTGCAAGCCATCTCTAGTGAAGCAGCATGACTTGTCAAGCATATCATTCCAGGCTGACAGACACTGAATCCGCTTTGAATGACACCAGAAGCTTAGCCAATTGTTGAAATTGATAATTTTTTCTCTATACCGTGGTATCATTCTTGGTGACGGCAGGATGCTACTCAGGGTCAGGGTCATACCGGCCTGGGCTATGTGATCAGAGAGCTCCTCCATGTCTCTTTTCATGTAGTCCAGGGAGGTACAGCTCAGGTCATTCACACCAACATGGACAATGACAGACTCATATTTGTACTTGTTCTGGAGTGACCTGAATGCTTGTGTTATGTGGCGGGTCCTGGCACCTGACAGGGAGCTAACAGTAACCTTCTCCTTGTTCAGCCTAGTGAGTGGGACATCAGTGTGCCTGACTGTAGAGTTACCTATTACTAGTGTGTTGGGTATGTTATTTTGCCTTAAGAGCTGTGATTGTGTGGCACTCTGGTTTTGTGAAGGATGTGTTTCATGGTTTGTGTTGGGGAGTGGAGGTTGCCTGGATGTCTGCTTTGGAAGTCTCTGTTGCTTTTGCAGATTTTTATTTAGAGCCTCCAAATATGTTTTCATGTATTTATGTGTGTTTTTTTTGCCGGTGATGGTTTCATAATTCTATGTGAGACTGGTGGTGTGATGCAATTACTTCCCTTCTCCTCTTGACTGCCTGGTCCAGTTTTGGGTCGAGAGAGTTTATCCTCCAGTTTGGCTGTATAATTGCATCTCTCGCATGTATTAGTATTTGGTGGTAGGAGGAGAGGGTTGTCTGTGCACGAGGCAGTTGTAACACCTCAAAATACCCAGATTCACCAGTTGGACCTGAGAGTACACCTGAAACTGCCCTTTGGACATGCCTGGATAGGTACAGTGAACTGTTTTACTGATTGGCTGGTAAGGTCGAATAGAGAGCCTTGTCCTTCTCTACAGTGTAGGGGGGTCTAGTGCTAAGGTTTATTAGTGCTTGCTATGAGTTTTGAGCAAGTGCCGGGATGAAAAGTAAATGGTTTGAGTGCTTAAGTTGAAAGTTTGTCTAGTTCCAAGGTAAAAATTGAAGAGTAGACTTTGTGGAGCCAGGAATAGTTATACCCTAGCTAACCGGCGCTGCCAAAACCTATAATTTATGCTGTCTTGTCAAAGACTTCCTTATTTCGTTACCGTACCTTCTTTAGTAATTCAATTCCAGACCGTTGTATCAATATGAAAAATACATTTTTATTCTAATCTCTTGTACAGTTTATGTGGACACAAGCTATGATTTTTCCTAGAACTGAAACTAATTGCATATCATGTATACATCCTCTTGTATTATACCTTTTATGTTTATCATGCTTAGCCAGTAATTAACAGATGACACTACTCTAGAATAATGCCATTATTGTGTAACTCTCTTTACTCATTTTGTTAAGGATGGTGTAAAAATAGTGGTTAAATCTACACAGGCCTCATTCAGAGCCCCATTCTGGTCTATTATTATGGTTACACAGGCTAAAGAATACTTTGTTATGGCAATCCTGCTTAGAGTGCTTGGTGCCTTCATTCTTGTGCTCTAAGACCTTTATCTATTCAGTAATTATTTTCTTTTAAGTAGTTCTGTACCTGTTTTTGCTGCAGAGGCTAAATGGCAAATAATTTCCTGGCCAAGATTTTGTTACATATCTGTGATGTGTGACTGCTTCCGCCTTCTTCTACTCCACACATGTAATTTCCACTTTTCATGGCTCATTACATGTAGTGCCCAGTGATAGCGTTGATACAACCTACAGTGCTTTGGGAATTTAAGGGGTAAAGCCTTCACATCCCATTCCACAGTATGTCTTTTCAGAACTTCAGAGCCATTCTCTAAATGAACCGATTGTGACTGACAACTCCCACCCAGTAATTTACTATGCGCTAGTCATTTCTAATTTGTCATTCATACTTTGCATTCTGTAGTAATAGTGACGGTCACATGAAGCAGCCTCAGAAATGAAAACTGGCATTGCATTTGTGCTCTAAACTGAAGCTCATCAGTACTCCTTGTGTGCAGAAATTGTAGCAGCTACTTGACGTAGCTTGCTTCTCAAGAAGGAGCACCAGATTTTTTTCCTTTCTACTCAGAGTTGAGTAAAGTAGATAAAGGGAAAAAAGAATAACAGAAATGGGCCGTGTCGCCTCAACTAAAGGTTGAGGGTGCCAGATCATAATACAGCACCTGTTGCCAAAATAGTTAGCCACACCTCAGAGCTAAATGAACCTTGACATCATATCACAACTCATGCAAAATGCACACATCTGAACATAAAAGCAATTACTGGATATAGTGGTAAAGCTAAAGTCAAAAATCAAAAAGCCCAAAGCAGGTGTCTTTTGTTGAATTCAACAGACTTTAGGATATAATGGGGGACATCTGAGAGTCAACAGAGCTGCTAAAAAGTTGTCGCAGTGTACACTTATTAAGCTATTTTATTATTTTTGTGTAATGCGATATGGTAGAATTTAAAAACAGGTATGGTATTTTTACCATGGTCATACTTTACTGAGATAACAGATAGTTTTAATTTTCAGAGCACCTGGTTTGCTGAATTTTTAAAGGCTCACTGTCCAGAAGCATGCACTGTTGGGGGTACACACTCTTTGTTGTGTGACTACATGTCTATAAGGTTGTGTAGAATCAAAAACATTCTGGCTATGCTATCACTTTTAAATGTTCATGAACGTTTGCAGTTTTCAGGTCATCACTGTGTTCACACGAGTTTTTGCTTGACGTTCTGTATTCCTCCCACATCCCATAGATGCACCACAGGTGAGAATTAATGTGAAGACCTGAGGACTGCACAAAAGACAACTCATCTGAGAACTGAAATGGACAACCAAGCAATGTTAGATAGCAGTGCTATCCATTGTCCCAGCAGGTCAGGCTAAACATCAAAAACATTCCTCAAGTAGTGCCAAGAGTAAGTAGGAATGGTGCCCATCAATGCTTGTTACGTTCTGGGAGTTCCGCGATTTGAATACTTTAGCAAATGATTTACGTTTTACAATACTCACAGTATTCGAATTTTAAGTTATGATGTCTATGCTAAACCAGAACTCTCACACAATACTGTAAAGTTTATTGAGAATGATGAAACAGTATTGTTACTAATGGTTAAATAGTTCTTGACTTTGCCCCATACAAATTTATCTTTCAACAGAAAGCAATCACAGCATATTTAATGTTCTTCATTTATGAGGTTTGCACCCTTTGGGCAGGATTCACGATGGCTTGCACGGAGTCTAAGAGTCGTGTAAGACTCCATGCAGCCATAGCGATCCAGGAACAGCCCGAAATACCATGTAAGAGACCAGCTAAAACGTCTCTTACACGGGCAGGGCGTGGATATGCTAATTACCTCACTTGCAGCCGAAAGGCATGCAAATGAGGTAGATTAGCGATCCACGAAGCTGAAACCAGCCCGTGTAAGAGTCGTGTTAGGTGCAGAAATGTACTCAGTTGACAACTGAGTATGTTTCTGCAAATAACACAATGGAGCCATGTCAGCTCCAAATAAAGTGTGCATATGTGTCAGGCAGCATGCCAATGGCAAAATATGTGGCCATTGGCACGGTAACCCGATGCAAACATGAAAAGATTTTTTTTTTCGGCGATCGGCGAGGTTTAAACGCAGCGCAGCCCGCCGCAAACAGGCTGCGCTATATAAAACATAAAAATAAAGGTTTTAAACCCACAAATGTGGGTTTTATGCAATGCATGGATTTACAATGCAGGGACTAGCAGACCAAAAACAACATGGCCACCGTTTAGTGGTTGCTAAGGGGGGAAGCTGAGTGTAAGACACGTAACTAAGCATTAGTAGGCAATCCTATGTAAATGAGTGGTAGGATAGTGAATCTCACTGTCACATAGCAAATGAGCACATTCCGTGTAGTGTAAGAGTTAGATAAGGGGGAGTAACAGAGTAGGAGATAGGTGACATCACAGGGGGGAATGTTAGAAAGAAATCAAGCTCATTGGAGCAAAGTGGTATGTGAAAGGTGTCAGTCACACAGCATAGAAAGAGGAGTGTCAACAGATAAGCATGGGAAAGTCAAGAAATGTAAGGTGTACACTGTGGCTAACACCAAAGTTTCTTGCTGTGTGTGCATGCGCGCGTGTGCGTGCTGGGAGGCACGAGTAAGACAGAGTGCGCGCGTGTAAGGCAGAGTAAGCACGTAGGAGCCTGTTTAAAGATCTGTAAACCTGTTTGCGTTGGTGTGCGCGCGTTTTAACCTGAATAAGCAGATTCTAGTCCGTGTAAGCATGTGTGTGTGCGTGGTAGCCACTGTGAGCGGGTTTTCGCTGGTATGCGCGCTGCTCCCCCCTGAGGAAACAGAGAGGAAAAAGGAAGCAGACGAAATAGTAGGAAGCTAGCAGGGAATACTGGTAGAGCTAGCAGGTGAAAACAATTAGAAGCAGGCAATTACACAGGCAGAATACTAGCCCAGCCCAGCACTTAAAACACTGCAAACAGCATTGCAGTATGTTTCTCTCAAGAGACACTGCAAGACAGGAGTAAGCTATTAGAAGTGAAAACTGAAAAAGCTGCACTCAGACCAAACATGCTAGGGGCTGCCATAGCTGTTATAAGGAGACATAGGAGACTTGCTGAGGGTGGTGACAATGCAAATGCTGCCAGACAACCCACAGTGAGGAGACAGAGAAGAGTGTACAGGTCCAGGGTCACCTACCAGGGGTTACATGAGCTGGAGATAGTGGAGCGCTATAGAGTGGACAGAGACCTCCTGCAGCAAATTGTTGAGCTGTGCAGGCCACGCCTCACACACAGAACCAACGGAGGGGAACCCATCCCAGTGGAAACCAAGGTATGTGTTGGCCTAAGAATACTAGCAACAGGTACCTTCCAGAGACCAACTGGTGATATGATGGGATCTCACAGGCATCAGCATCCAGGGTACTGCACCAGTTCCTGGATGCCATGTCGGCACATGTCGGAGATCATGTATATTTCCCCAATTCCCATGAGGCATTGGCCAGCAATATGCACTCTTCCAGCAAATAGCGGAATACCCTGAGGTAGTGGGTGCAATAGACTGCATGCATATACGCATCAAGGCACCAGCTGGTGAGCGGGGTAGGGCCTACATTAACCGCAAGGGCTTCCCCTCCATCAACTGCCAGGTCGTGTGTGATGCCCAGGGCATAATAACAAATGTGTGTGCTGGCTGCCCTGGAAGCTACCATGATTCCCATATCTGGCATCTGACGCAGCTGTACCAGACATTTGCCAATGGGGACATCCCACATGGACACTTAGTGGGGGATGCTGGATATGCACTGGAGCCATGGCTGATGACACCCATCAGAAACACACACACACCTGAACAAGAATGCCATAATGAGGCACATGCACAAACACGAAATGTAATAGAGCGTGTGTTTGGGCTGCTCAAGTTACAGTTCCAGTGCCTGGACACATCTGGTGGAGCCTTGCAGTACTCACCAACTACAAGTACCCAAATTGTCATGGTATGTGCTATGCTACATAATATGATACTGCGAAAACAGCTGCAGCAGGACCAGCATAGGGCCGGGACAAACAGCCCCCCACCATTGCCAAGGCCATCACAGGCAGAGCGTGACTCAGAGGAGGAACAACCTGAGTCTGCCCCAGCAGGCAGAAGGAGGCATGCCCAGTATGCCCTGGCCCTGGCAAAGAGGCAACGCATAGCACATGCACTGGCTCAGTAGGAACCCTGGGAATGATACCCCTCTCTGACTCACTCATATAGTAAAAGGGACGCATAACATGACACAACCTGCTTTCAAACATGTACAGGGAGTGTAGTATGTGCATCCGACATAGGCAGTCCTGCAGCACCACCTGAGGTATGATTGCCATGTGTTAAGCAATGTAACACCATCTAGTATATGCAAACATGATGACCCTGCCTAACATCTCACCCTCACCAAGCATGATGCCATACTATGAAGACAACAAGATCAAGTACAATAATTGGCTGAAGTATTGCTGCTAGTCAAAGGGCAACAAATGGCTGACAGCCTGGGATGACATGCCGAGCAAGACATGATGCTCCACCTGCTAGGGATGGCACACACCCAGCACACCTGACTGTGTGGATACTGGCAAAGGCTGTTGTCACCCCCACTGTGCCTTGAATAGGTAAGGCTTGAAACACAAACCCACCACCATAGGTAACACAAGGGATAACAACCTGGACGTAATGCTACCCAATGCCAGAAGTCTAAACTGCAAGATGCATGCAGACCAAACCCACCTCAGCATGGAGAATGGAAATATCTGTTCTGTAACAGAAACCTGGGTCAAGGCTCAAAAGAGCACCCTAATACTACCAGGTTATGCCTTATACCATGCTTTACAGCCCCAAAACATGGAACAACCTACAATAGGAGTGTGGCTATCAATAATTGTCAAGGATAACCACACCCTCAGGTTGGTACCACAGCAAGAAGCAGCATGGACTATCCATGGGCAAGTAACAGTGGCTCAAACTGTGTCCCAGTTTGCAGCCTGCTACAGACCACCCTCCCAAACCCAGGAACCCCAGTCAGCCTTCCTGAAGACACTGCAGAGTATGAATGTCTCACCAAATACCAAACAAGGCATACACAAAGTATGACATAGGTGGTAATCCATTATGTACGGAAGAAGTAATCAGGGACCTAAGGACACAAGTGGACAGTAACCCATGATGTGACACTCACATTGCCAAGGTGGCCAGGAAGACCTGCTATATTGCCCACCTTAACATGAAAGGATGCACATGTAGATCAAGAGAGGTCACTGTGCCCCCATACTCTTCTCTTATCAGGCCCATACTTGAGAACAATGCCCCATTTTGGATATACCTTACCTGACACCTGCAGCAGTTAGAAAGACCCCAAATGTACTCCACCAAGAGGATAAAGGGTCCAAACATTTGTCATCTGCTGCCTGGCTGAAGAAACCACAGCCCAATTCACATGCATACTGCCCAGTCAGAGGTGATGTATGCCTGATGTACAGGGCCATGTCCAATCCAGAATGAATGGACATGCTCCACTGCAGAAACTCCAAATCCAGCAGAGACACCACAGTGAGATATCTGAACCTCCACACATAGATAAATAGGATGTGCTGGAGGGACATATTCATAACCCAGAGGCTCCTTACACTCTGGGAACAGAATCCCAGTCCATGACAGGCTGAGCTCCACACTCATACTCAACAAGAGAAATCCGGTCAAGTGCATGGGAGATAGTAGGTGTACACAGGGGGCCATCTCTGTGTCACATCTAGCAAAGTAAACCCTAAATGGGCATAATATGCACATTGCAAGGGGTGTCGAAAGCCACACACAGTCTGTCTAGGCTCAAACATGGCCAGAGCAGATAGCCTAGTATGAACCTATGAACCTATGATGATACAAATTGTGCAGGACACAAAGGATAATCACACAGCTGTCTTAACAGATGGTAGGAACCATGGTGATAATCCACAGATATGCTCTGAATTACTCAAATATCACAAACAATACACCAAACCCACACGCATTGCCAACATCCAACCTAACAGATTCTTTGCAAACTCCCCACCAGCACCAAACTGCCAAATATCTATCTCAGCAGAGTGCTGGCCCCCTGACATTGCAGATGCTGAGGTAACAGCCAGCATCTACAAAACAAACCACACAGCATCAATGGTACCAGATGGTGTCCTGGGTTGTGTCCAACAAGAACTGTAAGAAGAATGGAACACCAAATAGCACTACTGCTCACTCCCAGTCTTACCACAGGATATGTACCCAAAGAGCAGTGTACAGCAACAGTGGTCCCTCACCACAAAAGTGGTGCCTGAATGGATACTGCAAACTATCTCCCCTCAACCCTGACTATCTTGGTCGGCAAAGTAATGGAGAGGATGATCATGGACCCCAGGAATAACGAGATTGGGTACCTACAGACATTGGACCCTACCCAGTGTGGCTTTCATAGGGCAGATCCTGCCCTTTAAACATGTCTGACTCATGTGAAATATGCACCAAGGCCATTGATGAGGGGAATGTGGTTCACACAGCCTATCTGGACCTTGCTAAACCCTTCCATACAATACCCCAGTTGTTCAGTACAGATAAGCTCACCAGCCTAACTATAAACCCCTATCCAAGTAGATGGGCTGCAAACCAGCTCAAGGACAGAACTGACCTGGTCAGAAATGCTGCAGCCATGTCAGACTACAAACCAGGTACAACTGGCATCCCACAAGGCACAGTCCTGGGACCTCTCTTGTATGGTATATATGTCACATAGGTACAGGCCAACATGGAAGGACTGTGTCTGAACAGGTTCGCAGATGACTACAAACTGCCCACCATATTGGACCCTCCAGCTGACACAAGCATCCTACAAAAGGCACACATAGAAACAGACAAGTGGTGCCACAGCCATGTCAACAAGCAAAATGCAGAATAGTGTATAGTCATCCCCTGTGGAAACACAGTACGTGGCCACAAATTACCACATAGGTGTTAACCCATTAAGTACATCAGGAGCAATAAGAGACCTGGGGACACAAGGTGATAGATATCCTGCATGTGACAACCATGTGTCTGTAGAGGTTACAGAAACATACCATATACCCACCTAATCATGAAGGTAAGCACAGCTAGCTCAGGGTAGGTCATTGTGCCTCTCCAGTCATCCATCAGCAGCCTCACAATTGCGTACAATGGCCCTTGTGGGATGTACCTTAGCAGACACCTGCATCAACTGGAAAGACCCCACAAATACCCCACCAGGAGGATCTCAAAGCTGTAACAGATGCCATGTGTTGCCTGATTAAACAAACTGCAGCTCCACACAGTGCCATACCGCCTGGCTAGAGGTGATCTGTGCCTGATGTATAAAGCCATGACCAAGCTGGAATCAATGGACATTTGGCACCATGTAAAATCTGAATGCTGGTGACCTATGCACATGACAGGCCTGAACCCTAGCACAGACATAAACAGGACATGCTGTACCGATTGGTCTATAACCCAGAAGCTCACTCCACTCATGACTAAACTCACAGTACAGGTTATCCAGGGAGTCCCTCATTGACTGTCATCCAGAGGAATCATGATGACTGGATGGGAGATGGTAGGTGTACCCTGGATATCACCTGTATGTCATGGGTAGACAGAGGCACAGCACACTAACCTTGAAATATGTCATGGCAAACACCAGTAAATATGTGTGTTGAAGGACAAACACTCGCTGACTAGCAATACAAATGGCCTAGGGCACATGGCCATTGTTTGTCACTGTCCACACAAGTTGTGGAATACATTAACAATGTCAGACAATCTTGTTCTATGTTGTCCATATCTGAACAAAAAGCAACAAGGTCATATCTGCACAACTGACCCTCAACCAGTCTGGTGTGCTCACTATAAATATTACAAGCAGTGATAGGACTGAAACCGATGATACTGTCCACCACAGTGAAAGTACTGAACCAGTACACTATACGACAATACACTGTTTGGTCAGTATGAACGGATGTTGACAACTGTATGCAAACTATCCCATGGTAACCCTGCAGGCACAGCATAATACCTGTGAGGTTTAGACACAAAGCAGTTGGGCAGTAGGAACACAACCTGATGTCCAACACTCAACTGTACATGTGAAATATAGATGAAGTCCACACACAAACTCAAATGTGGTGGACCACAGATCTCAACATATGGAAAGTTCACACTGGGCATGCTCGCACACTTAGATAAATGAGACGTGTCAGTCAAGAAGCCATATAAACTGTGAACTGGGCATGCTCACACACTTAGGCCATGTCACAGTTCAGCAGTTGCACACACATATCTGGCATTTGTATGTGTTAATACAGGAACCTCCCACAATACAGAAATCTGCCCAGTGCACACAGTGAAATTACAACAGAGACATAAGTAAATTAGTGGATCCCACTCATATGCAAACATCTGCCACAGTACACAAGTTGTTCATAGAGATAGGGAAAGCTATGGCAATAAAGACCCACAAACAGTTTATAAGCAACAGATACTTGCATCTGACAGGTAAACATATGGCCGTAGAGTTCAATACTAGGCTGTTGTCCCTAGGGAATACAGAAGGCTATCCACAGTGTATTTGGCATCTGCCTCCGCAGTACAGTAGGCCACTGTGCCTCTGCAAAGTTAATGCATATATATGCTCTCCCTCTTACTGATGGATAGTAACAGATGTACATACCTCTTCATAAATAATGATGTCAGCACACTATACATATGTCAGGAGCACAAATGATACCCAGTAATTTGAATAGCGTGCTCCGCTACTGCATTTCCCACAAGTGTCATAACCATAGTTAGGTAGGGGTTTGAATCCTGCAAGTGCTCAGTGTGTGTGTGAATGTGGGGGGGATTAGGGTGTGTGCAATTCTATGTGTAAGGGAAATGTCCCTTTTGGCAACTAGTACAACACACCACATGCTGCATATTCCACTGTCTAAACACTGATGATGTCAGCACCCTATAAGTACTGCAGGAGAAAGCAAGCATCCCAGTAATGCAAATAGTACGCTCTGCTACTGCGCCTCTCACAAGTGTCATAACATAGTTAGGTAGGGGTTTGAATCCTGCAAGTGCTCAGTGTGTGAATGTGGGGGGAGGGGAGTAGGGTGTGTGCAATTCTATGTGTAAGAGAAATGTCCCTTTTGGCAACTAGTACAACACAAAAGAAAAGATTAAGCCAGCAACTGGTGAGCCATGACAACAAATAATTTATTGGACTTCTCAGAGGTACTGAGACTTCATAAAACTTAATTCAAACAGACCGGTTTCGGCCTGGATTTAACCTGGCCTTCTTCAGTGTAATGTAGAAAAAAGCATACAAAATAAGAGAAGCCCTATATAGTGAAACAAAACATATGATTGGCTGACATTAGACATCACAGTCATTAAACTCATGAATATTCATGATGCATTTAGAAAATATTCAACATAAAAATTTTTTATATTTCATAAATATTCATTAAGCCCTGGATTAAACAGGGCACCAAGTTTGGTTATCCATTTCTTTTCTTTCATATCAAGCTTATCATGCCAACCAGATTTCTGACTTCGATCACCAATGAGTTTATCAATGATAATAAAGTGAAATTTAGCTGTTTGATGTTTGAGTGTATGTTTGTATAGAGCATTTGTGTTCCTTTTACACTTGATGTCACTCAGATGTTCTGACATATGTAGCCTGAATGGCCTAGAAGTTTGACCAATATAAAAAGAGTGGCAGCTGCAACAAGCCATGTAAATAGCCCAGTCAGTATTGCAGTTGGCAAAGAATCGAATATCATATACTGTCCTGCTATTTCTACTGCTAAATTCCTTTGATTTCAAAATATGTTTACAGTTACCACAATGGCCACAAGGAAAACAGCCAATAAGTTTGTCACCCAAGATTGTGGTCTGATACAAATGAGGTAGCATAGAGTCAGAATGGTGTTTAT
This sequence comes from Protopterus annectens, assembly GCF_019279795.1. Classification (NCBI taxonomy): domain Eukaryota; kingdom Metazoa; phylum Chordata; order Ceratodontiformes; family Protopteridae; genus Protopterus; species Protopterus annectens. The sequence continues at coordinate 1,163,225,857 of NC_056739.1, forward strand.
AGTGATTGAAATGTGCTGCTAAGTTCTTTCCTTTTCTGAATGAGAAGGAGCATACATTGGGTATTAACTTATTAATGTTGCCATCCGCCTTCAGTATATTCCAATTGTCCTTGATAGTGTTCATAAAGCTATTAGTATTTCTGCCAAATGTAGTAGTGAAGCGTAATATGTTTTTGGGTATAGATTTTTTCTTATAAGTCAATAAGTCTTGCCTACGTAAACCCAAAGCATGATTTTTGGCCATAGTAACATATCCTGAGTTATAGCCCCTAGTTATGAATCTACTGTATAGATCCTGAGAATGTTGTTTAAAACTGACCTCATCCGAGCAGTTACGTCTGATTCTAATAAACTGTGATTTGGGAATGTTCCTGGCTATATGTTTTGGATGATAGCTGGAGGCATGGAGTAATGTATTATATTGAGGAAACTTCCTATATACTTCAGTATTCAAGGTATTATCCTGATTTCTTGTGACCAGAACATCCAAAAATGTTATGGAGTTCTGGTCATATGTTAAAGTGAAGTGTATTCCCCATTTATTATCATTTAAGTATTCCATAAATTCACTGAGATACTCAATGTCAGATCTCCACACCATCCAGCAATCATCCAAATATCTCCGCCAGATATCAATCTCAGGCAAAAACAAATTATGGGTATCATCATAGATCAAAATCTCCTCAATGTATGCCATAAATAGATCAGCATATATGGGGGCAAAAGATGCCCCCATTGCTGTGCCTTTAATCTGTAAGAAACATTCCTTATCATAAAAGAATACATTCTTTGTGAGTACATGCTCGGTGAGATTAATCAAAAAAGTGTTGAAGCCAGGTTGGTAAATGTTTGATTTTTGAAGCCAATATTCAATGGCATCAAGACCAGCCCAATGAGGGATATTGGTATATAGTGAGCTTACATCTAATGTACATAACAACCAGTTCCCTTCTATCTGCATGTCATTAACAATGCTTAAAAATTGGGTGGTATCCTGTATCCTGGATCTAACACAAGAAAGTAAAGGTTTCAGATATCTAGTCAGAAATTCAGAAAGTGGCTCAGTAAGTGATCCTGTACCCGAAACAATGGGTCTACCTGGTGGATGTAAAGGATCCTTATGTATCTTTGGCAAAAAATAAATATATTGTCTAGCAGGATCAGTGATAGTTAGATGACTTAAAGTTTTGGTTGTTATTATTCCATTGTCAACTGCAGAGTCTAAAAAGTTATCAATTTGTTGTTTAAACATAAAGGTGGGGTCCAGTGGCATTTTGGTGTAATATCGAGCATCATCTAGTTGCTTATGGGCCTCGATATCGTAATCACTCCAATTCATCACCACCACTGCCCCACCTTTATCTGCATGTAGAATGACAAGTTCTTTATTTTGTGCTAGTTCTTTCAAACAAGATAGTGCATTCACCGTCATGTTATTTGGCATAGGTAAACAAGTGTTAGACACAAAATGTAAATCACTAAGTACACTGCGTAGAAATAAATTAACAGAAGGATGCATCGGAGGTGTAAATGATGAAGCATGATATTTGAAAGTATCCATTGTTTTTTCAGGATAAGGGGGAAGAACAACAGCCACAAATGGATACTTTCAAATATCATGCTTCATCATTTACACCTCCGATGCATCCTTCTGTTAATTTATTTCTACGCAGTGTACTTAGTGATTTACATTTTGTGTCTAACACTTGTTTACCTATGCCAAATAACATGACGGTGAATGAACTATCTTGTTTGAAAGAACTAGCACAAAATAAAGAACTTGTCATTCTACATGCAGATAAAGGTGGGGCAGTGGTGGTGATGAATTGGAGTGATTACGATATCGAGGCCCATAAGCAACTAGATGATGCTCGATATTACACCAAAATGCCACTGGACCCCACCTTTATGTTTAAACAACAAATTGATAACTTTTTAGACTCTGCAGTTGACAATGGAATAATAACAACCAAAACTTTAAGTCATCTAACTATCACTGATCCTGCTAGACAATATATTTATTTTTGCCAAAGATACATAAGGATCCTTTACATCCACCAGGTAGACCCATTGTTTCGGGTACAGGATCACTTACTGAGCCACTTTCTGAATTTCTGACTAGATATCTGAAACCTTTACTTTCTTGTATTAGATCCAGGATACAGGATACCACCCAATTTTTAAGCATTGTTAATGACATGCAGATAGAAGGGAACTGGTTGTTATGTACATTAGATGTAAGCTCACTATATACCAATATCCCTCATTGGGCTGGTCTTGATGCCATTGAATATTGGCTTCAAAATCAAACATTTACCAACCTGGCTTCAACACTTTTGATTAATCTCACCGAGCATGTACTCAAAGAATGTATTCTTTATGATAAGGAATGTTTCTTACAGATTAAAGGCACAGCAATGGGGCATCTTTTGCCCCCATATATGCTGATCTATTTATGGCATACATTGAGGAGATTTTGATCTATGATGATACCCATAATTTGTTTTGCCTGAGATTGATATCTGGAGATATTTGGATGATTGCTGGATGGTGTGAGATCTGACATTGAGTATCTCAGTGAATTTATGGAATACTTAAATGATAATAAATGGGGAATACACTTCACTTTAACATATGACCAGAACTCCATAACATTTTTGGATGTTCTGGTCACAAGAAATCAGGATAATACCTTGAATACTGAAGTATATAGGAAGTTTCCTCAATATAATACATTACTCCATGCCTCCAGCTATCATCCAAAACATATAGCCAGGAACATTCCCAAATCACAGTTTATTAGAATCAGACGACGTAACTGCTCGGATGAGGTCAGTTTTAAACAACATTCTCAGGATCTATACAGTAGATTCATAACTAGGGCTATAACTCAGGATATGTTACTATGGCCAAAAATCATGCTTTGGGTTTACGTGGCAAGACTTATTGACTTATAAGAAAAATCTATACCCAAAACATATTACGCTTCACTACATTTGGCAGAAATACTAATAGCTTTATGAACACTATCAAGGACAATTGAATATACTGAAGGCGGATGGCAACATTAATAAGTTAATACCCAATGTATGCTTCTCATTCAGAAAAGGAAAGAACTTAGCAGCACATTTCAATCACTATAAACACCATTCTGACTCTATGCTACCTCATTTGTATCAGACCACAATCTTGGGTGACAAACTTATTGGCTGTTTTCCTTGTGGCCATTGTGGTAACTGTAAACATATTTTGAAATCAAAGGAATTTAGCAGTAGAAATAGCAGGACAGTATATGATATTCGATTCTTTGCCAACTGCAATACTGACTGGGCTATTTACATGGCTTGTTGCAGCTGCCACTCTTTTTATATTGGTCAAACTTCTAGGCCATTCAGGCTACGTATGTCAGAACATCTGAGTGACATCAAGTGTAAAAGGAACACAAATGCTCTATACAAACATACACTCAAACATCAAACAGCTACATTTCACTTTATTATCATTGATAAACTCATTGGTGATCGAAGTCAGAAATCTGGTTGGCATGATAAGCTTGATATGAAAGAAAAGAAATGGATAACCAAACTTGGTGCCCTGTTTAATCCAGGGTTTAATGAATATTTATGAAATATAAAAATTTTTTATGTTGAATATTTTCTAAATGCATCATGAATATTCATGAGTTTAATGACTGTGATGTCTAATGTCAGCCAATCATATGTTTTGTTTCACTATATAGGGCTTCTCTTATTTTGTATGCTTTTTTCTACATTACACTGAAGAAGGCCAGGTTAAATCCAGGCCGAAACCGGTCTGTTTGAATTAAGTTTTATGAAGTCTCAGTACCTCTGAGAAGTCCAATAAATTATTTGTTGTCATGGCTCACCAGTTGCTGGCTTAATCTTTTCTTTTGGAATCTGCAGTTTGCCGTGCAACTTCTCACGCGCAGGGGAACTTATTTTTGTAACTAGTACAACACACCACATGCTGCATATTCCACTGTCTAAACACTGATGATGTCAGCACCCTATAAGTACAGCAGGAGAAAGCAAGCCTCCCAGTAATGCAAATAGCGCGCTCTGTTACTGCGTCTCTCACACGTGTCATAACATAACTAGGTAGGGGTTTGAATCGTGTGTGTGTGTATGTGTGAATGTGGAGGGGGGGAGTAGGGTGTGTACAATTCTATGTGTAAGAGAAATGTCCCTTTTGGCAACTAGTACAACACACCACATGCTGCATATTCCACTGTCTAAACACTGATGATGTCAGCACCCTATAAGTACAGCAGGGGAAAGCAAGCATCCCAGTAATGCAAATAGCGCGCTCTGCTACTGCGTCTCTCACAAGTGTCATAACACAGTTAGGTAGGGGTTTGTATCCTATAAACGCCATGTGTGTTTTTGTCACACAGTTTGTCCATGTGTGTGAGGTGTTGTTCCCAATATTGCATGACATAGATTATATCAGTAATGTCAATGCACACATGTATGGTGTGTGCCACATACACATATGTACCTGTGACCTTCAATAGTTCCCATGTCTGAAGCCTGCCTCATGTCAATACATGGAATTTGCATTAGACAACTTTATGACTGTGGTGTTCTGTGCAGGGGCTGCATGTGGTATGTGAATATACAGTGTGAGTTGTATATGGTGTCATCCTACTAGCGAGGGATACACATCTGGTCTGGAGCATATAGTCCACATGTTGTTGATGAACAGGTGCAGCATGTTTTCACCTCTTGTGGGAGTGGTAACAAGTTTTTCCATAGCAATTCAGTGAATAAATGCTAGGAACCTTTCAGCTAGGGTCTTGGAGCTAGAGTAATGCTCACACTCTATATTTGGGTAGTTGCAGTCCACCCATATAATGGTGTTTGTAGAGACCATCATATTCCCAGTGTTGTCAGGAAGGCCAAGTGGGTTTCCTGGGTATGGGAGGGTGGTGTGTGCCAGGCTATGAACCTGAAGGCAGTCTAACTCACTGTTAGTTGCACGTGGATAGGCTCTGATGCTTTGTGCTGTGCCACCAACCTGGAGGTGTGTGTATCTGTGGTGCCTTTGGATACTTCCCCCCTGTTCTGGTTTGGTGCATGTTTAGGGGACGACAAGCATGGTATGAGGTATGACCTGGCAGTGATGGGGTGCACCTGGGAGCCTTGTACCAGGATTCTGTTACTGCACAGATATTGCTGTTCTCCATGCTAAGGACAGTTTCCAGTGCATGCATCTTGAGGTGTACACTGCTGGCGTTGAGTAGCATTACTATTAGTGTCCTATCCCGTGTGATACCTGTGTAGGTGACTATGTAATTTCAGCCTTGCATAAAAAGGCACTATGTGTGTAGCAAGAGCCTTTGCCAATATACAACGGCCCATGGGTGACAGGTGCAAGCTGTCCCTAGCAAAGCATCGTGGCTTGTCTAGCATGTAATTCCACGCTGACAGGCATTGGATCCCCTTTGAATGTCACTGAAACATAAGCCAATTGTAGAAATTGATCATCCTGTCTACATATTGTGGCAGCATTCTTGGTGAGGGTAAGATGCTACTCAAGGTCAGGGTCATACCAGCCTGTGCCACATGCTCAGATAGCCCCTCTATGTCCTCTATCATGTAGTCCAGGGAGGTACATCACAGGTCATTCACACTGGCATGGACAATGACTGAGTCATATTTGTACATGCCTTGGAGTGACCTGTATGCTTGTGTTATGTGGTGGATCATAGTGCCCGACGGGCATCTCACCATGACCTTCTCCTTGTTCAGCCTGGTGAGCGGGACCTCAGTGTACCTGATGATAGAGGTACCTATTACAACTGTAGCAGGTGTGTTGTTTAGCCATATGGGCTGTGACTGTTCGGCACACAGGCTTTGTGAGCTATGTGTTGCACGTGCTCTGTTCTGGTGTAACGTTTGCTTGTGTGTCTGCTTCGCAAGTGTCTGCTGCTCAGGCAGGATGCTATTCTGAGACTCCAAGAATGTTCCTGTGTGTTTATGTGTTTGGATTGCTGTCGTGGTAGGTCTATGTGAGACTGGTATTGTATTCACTGTAGTATCCCACTCCACCTGACAGGTTATGCCAGTACTGTGTTAAGAGAGCTTAGCCCCCAGTTTGGCTATGTGGTTGCATCTCTCACATGTGTTGTAAGTTTATGGGAAGGGGAGAGGGTTGTCTGTGTACATGAGGCAGCTGTAACATTGCCACATGACTCACAGATTCACCAACTGGACCAGAGAGGAGATTGACAAGTGACCTTTGCACATGCTACCATAGTATTGTGAATTCCATAATAATTAACAACACATAGGGCCAATGGGGAACAAGGTACTCAAGGTGAGTATGTGAGGGTGTAGTGCTTCTGATTTGGTAGTGCTGGCATATATAAATGCTTTCGTGAGCAAATGCCAGGTAAGTCATATGCAATGTGTTACAGGCAACTTACATGCAAACAGGACAAACAGTGACGTTCTGTCAAGTGAGACATGGACATCAGTACAGTAAGCAATACAGATGTCACTAGGGATCCACAGGCGCTGTAAATCTGCATTGCAGGTGGAATCAGTGTTTCAGGGAAATAACAAGCAAACATGCATACAAACAAAGCTACAGTCAGCAGGCCTGGATCTGGTCTATGCTACAACAAACAAGGTGTACGACTTCCAGTAGGTAACAGTGCAAATATGCAGGCACTATAAGCCTGTACCCAGAAATTCACAGGTCAGACGGGCAGGGTCCAGCCTCACCTCCCACAAGTGTACAGACCATGTACCTTCGTAATGTAGAATAACTGGCCTGAAACCCAAGTGTCCATACCTGAACTAATACACATTTCGAATAACAGACACTGAGCCCTCACTCAGCAGTTCCAAACTTAGTAGGATGTATGCTACCTGTCCTGGCACCACAGTATCCTTGACATGTATGGAGACTCTCCCTCCTGTCATAGTTAGTTCTGTGTTTTGGGGCTGTCAAGCATGGTATGAGGTGTGACCTTGTAGTGCTAGGGTGCTCTTGTGAGTCTTGAACCTGTTGTGTATTACTGCACAGATATCAACATCCTCAAACATCCTCATTGCAGAGTTGAGTGTGGACAGCATGCAACTTGCATTTTACATGTCCATCATTGAGTATCAATACTTACATTTTCTTATCCCCTGTGCTACCTATGTAGGTGGCCTTCTGTTGACAGCCTCACCACCAGTATGCAAAGATGTGCAGACATTACACTATGGTAATTACTATGGGTGTACAAAACAATACAATGACAATCATACTGTTACTGCATCAGGCATGCTGGGATATACCCACAATGATATCATTACACTGTACTGTTGACAACATGATACTATTACTACACTTCTATGTAGTCACCCTGTGCATCAGCACCATGTTAACCTGTTCCTGCACCGATGTTACAGATTGCAGAAGATGGCACAGTTTCATCATATGCACAGGGTGTGTACTTGGTATGCCTGAGTCTGCCACTGATACAACCAATTGACATGTATGTGTGTGTGTTGGTGAGGGACAGCAGTACAAGATGGGGCAATGTTGATGCAGTGTGTGCGTGTATGCGGTAGCCCTAGGTGTTATCAATTCGCATGTGTGTATGCATGCACACAGTTCCACCTCATGGCTGCCATATACAGGTGTTTGTGGACAGCCACAGACTGCACCTGCCAGGTCATACAGATCACTATCTCTGGCCACGGACACGGTACCTGTGCCTGGCAGGGGTGCTACGGACCGTATCAGGTACTAAGCCAAACTGGGTACTGTCATCAGAAGCAGGTGGTTGGTGACTGGAGACAGGTCCCTGTTGGGACTGTCCAGAGCCATGTGCACGTGGTCTCCTGGGGCGGTCTGATGACAGCACAGACCCAGCATTTCTGGGGCTGCTGCTGGCACTATGGGAGCGGCCGCGGGCGTTGTCATCCGCGATGACTGCCAGCTGCTGCTGTTGCTGGCATACGCCCACGTCGATGCCTCAACCGTCCACCATTGCCCTGGCTCATGGACATGTAGTTGTGGAACAGATCTAATGTGTCCCCCCAATGTCTGTCAATGACCTTGGTGAAATTACGGATGGCAGCTGCAACATCATGCATACTGTCATTCATAGCTGTGCGACATGCTCTCAGCTCCCTCAGACCCTGTCTAGTGTACCGTTCCATACGTGACTGTGCCTGCATTACAGCATGAAACATAGCTGAGGTTGAAAGACCTCTGTGGGCACGTCTGACAGGGGCAGTACGCCCACGGATGCTACCACTAGAACCCCTGGACATCTGCCTGTGTGGTACCATGTCAGGACCCTGGCCATGGCTGCTGTGTGGGGATACATGTGCCACCGATACCACATTACCCTGGTCAATGCCCACTGTATCCTGTCCATCACCTAGGGACATTGGTGACAATAGATGTATTGGCAGGATGACTGTGCGCATTGATGGGGTCGACAGCTTTGTACTGTCAATTGGCTGACCAACGACGGACCCTGGCACATATCCCTGTGCCATTACACAGGTATCATCATTATCAGTATCCACGGCAGCTGATTCAGGTTCCCTGATGCACAACACCAGTGCAGCACCAGAACCTGTGGGAGTAAGACAGGAAACACAGTTTACAATGTGTACACAATGTGTACACAATGTCACCACTGATACACACAGGCACACATGCACACAGGTGCACAGGTGCACAGGTGCACAGGTGCACACATGCACACATGCACACATGCGCACATGCGCACAGGTGCACACATGCACACATGCACACATGCACACTCCTCAGTATATGAGATATCAACACACAGACACAAACACACCTGTAATCAAACACATAGCACTACTGCTTCAGCCTATTATTACTATTAGTATCAAGAGTATTGAAGGTATTGTTATTACACACTCACCAGCATGGATAGGCTGCCTTGCTGTTACACCATAGGGACCTGCAGAAATGAGACATTTATTGTCAGTGGGCACAACTGTGCCATTGATACTGTGAGTATGATACAGTTCAGTAGTACAACAGTTGGCTTCCACAGGTCTATTGCTGATATTGAGAATATCACTCTTGACAATAATTACCAAGATAACAGCTACAAACCAAGGACACACCTCACACATGCATAAACTACCAGTGTACAGAACAGTCAACTATACATATGGCATGTTACCTGCACGCTCCGAGTCCTGCTGCTGGGTGGCTCCAGCCTCCATCATTATGCATGCATGCTGCTGCTGTTGTTGCTGTTGGGCTGGAGCCACAATACTTAGGAGTAGTCCCTCCAGTCTGGTGAGGGGGGGATGTATAGCCGCCCCACCACCTGTGGCAAGCTGTTGCCTGTGGATATCCGATGCATGCTGACGGACATTTCTAATTAAATCACTGCAGTGATGGCGTACCTGCTCATATGTCCGGTTATTCGTGCCGATGTCATTTACCCGATGGACCAGGTCTTGCCACAGTGCAGCCCTCTCCTGCTGGTTCTGGCTGGTGTGGGAAAAGAGTATTGTGAAATCCCACACCAGGATCTGGTGTATCTCCTCATCCTCCGCAGTGGAGTAGGTAGGGTTTCGCTGGTGAACCATAGCCCTGAAAAGGAAAAGAAAAATATGTCAGCAATATATGTCAGCAAAATATGGCACACATAATACACATAATACTCAACTGTAGTGATATAACTTAACTCCCATATATAGCGTCTGTGTGTCTATTGGGGGATACACATGTAAATGAACAGATATCAGTGCTCAGCCGACAACTGTGCAACAGTACCTGGCACACTCCATACGACAGACTAGTATACTCCAGCAGTCAGCACACTGGTTCAGGTCCAATGCACAACTTCACACTGGGGGTTTGTATCAAGGTACTGTATGGGGAACATTATCAACCCATGCACTGCATGCAATGCACGTTACATATTTCACTGGTAATGCACACTACTCTTACTTGCCATAACCCTACCTACACCGCAGTCACATACAGGGTAACACAGCACAACATATGGCAATGTAGTATGTTTGGATCGCAATACCTCACACATCTGTCTCTGGCCTCACACCAAGGACACACACTACCATGACAGACAGACAGTCATGGTGAGCAATCACACCATTACATAACATGCACACAGTCACTGGCACACTCATTCCACCTCACTTAGTTGGTTTGCAATGGGTTCATGGGTGTGCATTGTGTCTTAGGTAGGTAGTATGCTATTGGCCCTGGGCCTACAGCAGCATACTGTTATGCTACCCTGTCCCTTGTGACACATGTGATGTGATCGTACCTGCTCCTGTCAAAAAGTTACACAGGGTGACTCATATGGCATATTACCTATCTGCATAACATTCAGCAGGGGTATGTCTGACATCTACTCATGGGGAGCCTTGCTTCTTAATGCTGTGTGGTTTACTCCAGGGTATGTCTTATCTGTGGGTAGGAACCTGTACCTCCACCATGTGCTCTTTACTGCAGTGACAAGGACGACAGACATAGGTCATTTGGGTTGTGGATGTTGTGAGGTGTTACCATGGTTGTTGGACAACTGTCATGGGTGTGACTTAATTATGTAAATCCAGCAGTGGTAACCTCTATGTAGGTAGTATGGGTGCGCTCTGTGGTCTTGTCAGTCACTCTGCATAGGTAATGTGTTTGAGTGCATTGTCACAGTTTCTTACGTATGACTGTGTCCTTCTCCATATCTGTAGCTGTCATGGGAGGTACATACCGTGTAGGACATTGTGGGGTGTAGAGGGGTACAGTGACCTACATGTCCATACCTGACACACCATGTCTGCTGACACATACCATGTACAGGTATTACAGGACTAGTGTGCCACTGTGAATATCAATGGGGAGCCTATCGTACACTTGTTGCCCCTGTTCCCCCCTGACACATGCAGTGGTGGCCAGGCAAGCACATATATGGTGGTTAATGGTCTATGTGTTTTGGAATGGGGTATGGTACTCCAGTATCCACACTGGTGTTCACTCCATGCCTTTGTCACCAGGCACCTGTTGCAATACATCTGCACACATGTGCCTCACTCAGTATATATATATATATATATATATATATATATATATATATATATATATATATATATATATATATATATATATAGATATGGAGAGAGAGAGAGAGAGAGAGGGGGGTGGGACAGAGAGAGAGATAGTCATATACAGACATATCTGTAAACAGTCAGATCTGTCTGTATATGTATATGTATATATGTATGTGTGTATTACATATATATGTATGTACATATTCTATCTATCTATATATGTCTATGTATTTCTACATCCCTCTCTATGTATACATATATGCATATTTCATATATATATATATATATATATATATATATATATATATATATATATATATACATACATATCTCGATATACATATGTATACATATGATAGATACATATAAACCTTTTTATTTACACATATGTATACACACACTAATGTACGGATGAACATCCATTACTGTACAACCTACATTGCACTACAACCTACACTGATATGTGCACATAGTTACCTTCACATACATATGTATGTACAGCCTTCAGTGACAGTTGCAGTATGTCCCCTGCCCTATGCACATCTTCATATACATAGATACAGACCAATAACACATATGGAGGGTTCACAGTATGTAGACTATTATATTATTACTTTACATTACCTGTGTTTGTTACAGCTGTTTGCGTTGGCTTTCTGATAGTTGACCTGCTGCTGCTTCTCTTGCCAGCTTCAGTTTGCCTTGGCAGTGTCAGGTTGTGATGACAACTTGTTTGTTCTGTTGTTTTAAATTTTCTTTCTTTTCTATTTCTCTCTCTGTCTCTACCTCCAGAGGGTGCAATGAAAGTATTGCATGTGTGGACTGGGAGTACAGGATGCTTTTGTAGGTATCTGCACATGTCCATGTGATGGCCTCTGCACCAATTGTTAGCCAGCATTTACTAATTGCATGCAGACTGTTGTGTAGTGATTGCAGTTCTCACTGTGATTTCAAGACAGTGCTATAAAAAGGTCTGTTAGGTAGGCGTAGCCCTTTCAGATTATCAGGGTGGGGACCATGCTGGTATGCTGTGGACACTGTTCTGTGAGTGTAACGGTTTGTATGTCTCTCATATTTCAGGCTGTGTTGTAGACACTGCAATGCATGTTGTACTGTAACCTGAGTATTCCTTCCTCCAGTTTTTCTCTTCTCAGTGTGCATGTAAACTGACACCTAAGACTAGTAATACTGTGTATATGAGTGTGTGTGCTTTCCTGTGGGACTTGTGGTGTAACTGGTATATAGCAGTGGCTCTTGCAATTTGTTGCTATGACTTCAATATTTGCCCTTTACATTCACTCCTTGCATGCCTGCTAGGTGTCTTTACTGTAATGTGTTGCTATGGCTTTCCTATTTTCCATTTACATTCACAGCTTGTAATGCTTGCTATATCTGTTTGAGCAGCAATTCCCTATGTGTTTGTTGTGGTAGGGTGGTACTGCATGCAGTGTGGTCTGGCCATGGTGTGGGCCTTAACACTTAGAAGGGTATTTGATTATGCTGCTGAGCAGGCCTCAGATACTCTCAGGTGCATCTTTTATCAGCCTCGTGGAATGGTACATATCAGTGGGATACACCCATGAGATTTTCTGATATTCTGCAGTTGTGACTGTGGGTTATTTTGAGCACATGTATTACTACACCATTTGTGACGTGCAAGTGGTGCATACTTTCAGTAATTCATAGTTACCATAGCATGTGTTGTAACACCTTTCTGCCTACTGTTAGTACATTTCACAGGGAGTCAGTGGGGCACAGTTAACATTTGTTTTCAAATCAGGGACATCCCTGTAACTCAGTCACAGTTGCTATGTCTGGGCTCTTAACTATTAAACTATGGCAGTGTTTATCCTGCTCTGAGTATGTGTGTGGCTTGCAAGGTGCTACTGTGACATTATTACCTACTAGCTACCAACTAGCATGGCTGTTTCTCTTCACACACTAATATTTTACAAATCCACTAGATTTGACAGCAAATATACATGACATGCTTTGTGTACTAGACTTCCTATATTCCCTTTACATTCATTCCTACTATTTCATGATATATTTCTTTCAACACAATGTTCTTGTATAGCAGTCATGGCTTAGTGGTAAGTCATGCAGACTACTGTTTCCAAGGTCCTGGGCTCGGGACTGACAGTGGATTTTATTTTGCTTCTGAGCAGACTACAGGCCTTGTCATTCAGAGTGACTATGGCACTTTTAAGCACTTGTAAGCGGGTTAGCGATGGTTTGCGCGGAGCTCACGCATGCGCACTGTCACTTAGCTTCGCGCACACACGCTTAGCTAAGCGCAAAGAAGCGCACACCCGCTTACAACTGCTTAAAATTGCTTACTCTCGCACACACCCGCGCTAATTTCTTTGAAAGAAAAGAAAATGGGGAGATAGGAAAGTGGTGAAAAAGGGGGCACAAAGAGGGTAGGACAGTAGGAAAACAAGCTCGGGATTTGCAGGAAGGATGTAGGATAGGCCCATAGCTGCCCATTTCTTTATCAGCAATAGCTGTGCATATGTGTGTAATTTGGTGTGAAATTTGAAACCTTCCACCCCTGAGAGAGGGGTGAGGACAACAATATTTGTTGTACAGCCAATTGTAATTGCCAGTTTACATGTCCAGCAGACATGTCTGCGAAATGGGCAGCTATGTATGGGGCGTAATTTTTTTCCGGGAACAGAGTGCCCTTTTTTTTTCAGGTGAGAGTGGAATGTCAGGTACAGGAAGTAGGTATAGTTGGGGAGGAAGGTAGGGGAGGTTAACAGACAAGACAAACAAGATGCATACGGGGTGGTGTATGACACATGTGGGGGGGAAACACAATTGACAGGGATGGATCTTTGGATATCTCAAGCCCATGAGCCCACAGATGGCAACAGTGGAACTGAGATCCCCATCCATGGGCAGTTGCCACTGTGCCTTCACTGCCCAGGACGGGGCTGTGCTGGGGGCTGTGTAGGACGGGCAGCAGGCACGCCCGTGAGTTGTGCCACCCATGCCTCAAGCTGGCGTAGGGGCTCAAGCACAGAATGCCTGATCTCCCTACGCACCACAGTCCAGACACTACGGAGGGTGAGTGGACGGTCTCCTCCAGCCACGCTTGCAGAGGGGGGACGAGCCCCATCCCCTGCAGTGCTTCCACCCGAAGGTGGCACAGGGCCACCGGAGGAGGGTCCGGCCTGGGCACTAGTGCCAGGTGCACTCGCCAGCTGAGGTGGGAGAGGTGGGTCCGCTGGAACCCGCCTTCCTTGTCCTATGTTTTGCATTATTTTAAGACAGTTTGGGTTAGTAACAAACAATACCATTCACAATTAGTTGTAACAGCATGCATTAGTATTCCCATTAACCAAACACCCATAAATTCAAGACATTGAACAGAAAGCATAACACATGCATAATTTGAACAACAGTACACAATCCAACAGCATGCAGGGTTGATTGATGGCAACAGGCCATCAGGTTTGGATGTATGAACAGGGCACATGCATCAACGTACATGCAAATATGGATGAACCAACAGGACAAATGTCCAGGGGAATTAATTGTGAATACACATACCCATTTCATGTGGAATGGATTATTTGTGGTTATAGGTAGGGTGAAGAAATATTTCATTAACAACTTCAAATACCTATACATATGCTGTACATTTCTACTAGCTGCAGATATATACACCCTACAGGTCTGACTACAGTTTTCTATGTGTAAACTTAGGCATGTTGGTGATGGGAATGTTACTGCTACATTAATATACATTGCATTTTTATTCATACACATTCATATCTGGCTCTGTTCAGCTACATCATCCTGCTACATTTGATTTATATGGCTCTAGACAACTGTGGATGTTTGGTATTTCATACAACCATACTGTCTGCATATTGCAAAGGTACAGCAACATATCCAAATTGTGGGACGGACATTCCAGCTTCAGTACTTTATTGCACACATTTCACTCTTTGGTTGTGCCTGTCACATTCATTTCATTCTGTACTGACTGCAGTATAATTTATTCAGGAGTTATTACAACTTTATTGGTGGATTCATACCTCTTTCTCACACTCTCACTTGTTTTATTTTTACAATTCAGGATGGTACTTAATTCTAGGCTTTATTGACATGTTTTACTTGGTTACAACAATCCTTTCCAACATTCTCACTTGTGTCATGTTTCAGATTTTAAACGGGGATATATTTCACACATGTATTGTACTCAGCTTGTGTAGCTGTAATTTACAGCCTGCTGCAGGTTATGTACTATTACATTCCAGGTGGAACATCTTTATTTCAGACTTGTTTCATTTTTATTTTTGGATTACAGTCTGCATCACACTTATGTAATCACACAGTACTAGCAGAATCTCTCTTACACTGTTACTTGAACTTTTTATTAATAAGTGACTACACTGCACTCTTTTGCAAGCTGTCATACTTATATTTTTAACAGTTACAGGGACAGAATTACTAACCTGCCTGGTGGCGCAACCGCACAAGCCTATCAGCATAGGCTCGATGATTCATGGAACGGACACCTGCAGCTGTAATATAAATGAAGTAATATTGGAATACACATCTCCATAATATCAGCTAGGTTAATTTCTTACATAAATAATTACATGTAACTTACTCAGTAGTGGGGCGTTGGGCATTTGCCGGGCCTCCTGGATCCAACAGTTCAGTTGGTCCTGCTTCCGTCTCTTCAGGTCCACATGGTGGTGATGGACCCATTCACCAGTCCTTGGTATTGCTGTGGCACTGGTGAGATCATGTGCCAACCGGTCCCACGCCTCAGCCTTGTATGCTCCCCACAGGACCTGGCCCTGCATGAGTTGGGCCTCACGATCATGGACGAGGAGCCAAACCATATATTTGGACTCCTCAATGCCCCACCTCTGTGCTCGGAAGCAACTACCCTCTCCTACACCTGCCATCCTGACTGCAAATCGATTCCACAATCAGTTATGCTGTGTATTCCCGCCTATGGGGCTTATATATGCCGTTTTTCCTGCACTTATCTGTGATTGGCCATTTTGGAAATGTATCAGCTTCACAAAACCTGCTTTGTCATGCTTCTCTTTGCATTCATTCCTATATATATGCTAATACTGCATTTCTAAGAGCAACTGTCATGGCTTAGTGGTTCAGTACTTTGACTATGGTGCATGGTATCCTGAGTTCGAGCCTGGCCATTGCTTTTCTTATTTTATGACTGTCTACACAAGCTAGGTGGTGTGTCTGTGTAAAGGCAGTTTTGATACAGCTTGCTCAACGTTGCCCGCCAGTTATCTTGTTGGCGCGGTGCGCAGCTCCGCGCAAATGGGTTACGCTGGTTTACGCATCATTTGGCTGTCAGCACGCATATTACGCTCAGCTCAGCTACGGGCACACAGTTTCAGCATGTTACAACACTGCTCAACCCCGGGCACTCCTTTTACACCTGTTAAACCACTGCTCACCCTCGGGCAGATATACTCAGCTTGTTAGAGCGTAGCTCAGCTATCGGCACTTCTGACATTTTTTTTTTATTATCTCACATTTCTTCAAAATACATGGCCCATTTCAATACATTTTACATAAAATATAATTTTATATATGTACATATATGTCAGGGAATTGTTTCGTGCTTATTTCACTAGAAATAAAAATTGATGTTGTGGGGGCTCGAACCGTGACTGCCTCCTCTTCAGCCGACATCTCTACTGCTACGCTATTGCTTCTTAGCTTACTTTGCATATTTAGATCTTATATGCTTTTCCACTCACTGCTAAATGTGGCTAAGCGATGGGCATGCCCGCACAAACGAGCGCAATTACGGGCAAACATCTTTAAAACTTAAAAAAATATAACATGTTCATTTTTACATTTTATGTTTATAGTCTGTGGGCTGTTTGTTGACATTTACGTGGACTCTCTCGTGGGGGTTTACTTTCGGGACTGTTCCTCTTCTGGGGGCGTGTCCGTTTGCAGGACTCGCCCTGCGGACACGCCCCCTACTTTCTTACACGGACCGTGTTAGCCTTGGGTGTGAGTCAGCATGCCCTCATGAATATGCATGGAATGCTGACATCACACCGTTTAACTGCAGCCTCCGTGTAAGACTTGTAACTCTTACACGGAGGCTTCGTGAATCCTGCCCTTTGTCTTCATTGCTTTCCCTATTGTCATGTAATTTGTGAAAAATCATGGTCCTTAGGGAAAGGCAGTTAGTAAGCATACCTGACTTTATAGTGGAGGTTGGATCTGCTAAGGACACTGCACATTTATAATAATCAGTGCCATCTGTTCAACAGTGGAGACGTGTTTCTCCTCTAATATAGTCTTACACAGCATTTCCTTCAATATATGTCTATAAGGAAAGCTATGAAAATATAAAATTCTCATCATCTGTAACAAATAGCAATGTCATTTTAGGTTGCACCTATAAACGGCTATCTTGTCTTATGAGTTACTGTAAGCTAATTCCATAAGAGTCATTCAAGGGTGTTGTGTTTTCAACATTGGTGTGCACAATTAAACAGTTATGTTTCACCAAAGTAACATACAAAGTTTTATCTGATGAACCAGGTGAAATGAAACTGCATTCCATCTGTTAAATTATTGGAAGTAAACTTTAACTTTAGTCTGTAATCAGTCATTATCAGCGTGTTAATACAGGTTTCCTGACATAATCTACTCAGTGACTTGATCATCGAGGGGGGGGGGGGGGGGCTCTTCCATTAATTTCTCATACTGCCTCCAAAAAATAAATACTTGAATTGGATGAATAATTGTTTAAAACATCAGTATAAAATGCCCTTATTTCATGGGGAAGATTATTTGGAAAATCACCACATTTCAAAGGATGAAATTTCTAGTTATGCTTTAAAGAAGCCAAATGACCTGAGCAGGAATGACTGCAAAATTTATCAGGAAAAAAGCCACATGTTTTTTCTTATAAGAAGGTTTATTTCAAAACATGTTATCAGTGATGGATAGAATGAAATTTAGTGTTTCACCAGGAGATGGAGACCTGGGACTACTGAACGCGAACAGACAACATGCACGCAGTCAGTATTTCTTTCTGCCATGGAAAATGATTAGAAATCACATTCCAGTAACAAGACTTATTTTACAGCAGTTTTAAAGGAAGTGAAGATACCTAAAATGTGGAAATCCCAATCAACCTGACTCTAAGAATGACTTGTATAGATAGATGTTCATTGGGATAGAGAACACTGTCAGTGAATGACCTATCCTTGAGGTACTTGGAACTATTCTTAGAAAGGAAAAGAACTTAAGTTTATTCATTCATTTTGTTAACTGGTTAAATGGACTATTCAGAGATCACTTTCACTCACATTTGAGGCCATGATGCACTGGAATATATGATCAACTATAACATCATCAGGTGAAAGCAAAAAGCATATTTACATACAGTACATTGTACAGGAATTGTGGTGGTGGTGCTGCGGTAGCATTGTCACCTCATAGCAAGACGTTGTCCCGTTCGATTCTCAGCTAGAGCGTCTTCTGTGTGGAGGCATATGTGAATGGGGCAAGCCTTCGTTGAAGGTTGTGCATCAGGGCTGGTAACCCGGTACGTAAAAATCCACTACCAATCATTAGCGGACTGGAGTTCCGCTGTGGCGATCCCTAACCGGGAAAAGCCGAAAGACACAAACAAACATTGTACAGGAATAAATTGCCTTCACAAATAAAAACGAGGTGGAGTAAAATATAATGGATCTGTGGAGCTTTTTTTCACTATTGCACAGCATGCAGTACAGATCTGCTGCAGACACCTTCATATCACTCTGTTTGCCTGCGCAAGGAATAACTCATTTATATTGGTGGCAAAGTGGTGCATAAGTTGTAATAATGTGCCACCATGTAATATCCATAGCTAGGGATCTTTGTCTCCTCCCCATGATAATATATTGTAATTGATGTTGCTGTGTTCGCATCCCTTTACTATAATGTTTTCAGGAATGGTTTTGTCCAGTGTTGCTCTATTTCACTCTCTCTAGCATCACTGATGTTCATTCTTCGGGGGGGGGGGGTGTATCCCATCCAATAGCCCAGTGTTTTTCATGTACCAATGAATCCCTCCAGTGCACCACACTGACATGCAGAATACTGAAACAGTTTCAAATATAATGCATTTGCATCTCATTAGCTTGCTGTTTCTATATTTTCCCATATTTGCAGGTAATCATATCATCATTTCTTCCCTCCTAGCTTCCAGACATCCACTGGAATACTATCTATTCCTGGAGATTTTCCTACAGATTGGTTATGCATCACCATTTTTATCTCATCTCCTATCTTAACCGTTAATTGTTGAGCCTCATCTACCTCTAACCTTGCCATATTTAAGACCTGCATAAATATTTCTATTTGTGTTGTCTCTCGATTTTCCCATTTCTACACTTTATATACATTTTCATAAAATTTCTGAAATACCTCTAATACCTCTACAGGATCTCTGGTTATTTTTAATGTTATAGGCTTCCTAAGTTTGGCAACACTGATTTCTGCTTTCTGTTGTCTTTCTAAATTCATCCACATTATGCAGGTACTCCCTCATTTTCTCTTTAGCACCATGCAGTTGTGCCTCTTCATGTTCCTTGAGATTCCCCTTATTCTATAATACTTTAACCTATGTCAGCCCCTCTAAATATTCCTTGTCACTTTTTAGCCATATCTATCTTTCTTTTATTTATACCCCTGTTTTAAAACTCTACTTTCATTTTATCCTGCTCACTAGCTCTAAACTATGGAGTACTTTCTGTCTTCCCAAATAATTCACAAATAATTTCCATTCCTTAAATTCCTTTCTTTTTAACAGGTAGGTGAGGAAGCACTGGTGTCTAATTTTCACTTTACTGTCTTGCATTTGTATCTCAGTTATTATTGGGACATGATCTGAAATAGTTATTGGATGTGTGTCAAAGCTCCCAATTAAATGCATATAATATAATTGCTATCTAGTCTAGCTCAGTTATTGTACTTTGAGGAATATTATTTAAACTCTCTGAGTTCCTACTACTGAATTCACATCTTCCATACGAAATATTTTCCTAAATGTCTTCAGAAATCTATCCTCTTCTGTTATATTTTCCCTTCTAGGTCCCGTAGATACATCCTCATTGTTGCAAATCAAATGCCAGGATCACCTATAAGTAATATTCCCTGCTGAAAGCTGATTATTTCTCCCAAAATTCCTTCAGCTCCATAATAGCAGTTTTATGTGGAATATAAATACATGCCAGGGCAGTCCTCATCCCTTGCCAGTAGCCTCTTACTACCATAAATCTACCATTATTATTTTTTTCCTTTGCTATCAGTTCAGTATTGCAGCTCCACTAGCAATTAATATAACTACTCATCTTTTCATATCTCTCTTATATTCTGCTGAATATCCATCCTGAAATCATTTCTTTATTAAATTCATATGCTCACTTCTTTCCAAAGGTGTCTCCTGTAACACTGCTATTTGTACTTTACATTTCTTAATCTAATTAAATATTTTTTCCTTTTTATATGTACCTGTGAGACCATTCACAGTCCAAGATAAGGAAAATGTTGTCATATGATAAACAAAAATCATTATTCCCACCTATTATATATGACAACTTTTAAATGTCTATTTTCAGCTTATGTGTTACATGTATCCACTAATGTTTGGCAGGTTGATCCTTTTTATGGCTTTTCTTATCTCTATTTAAACCTATGTCAAATTATACAAAACTTTATGTTTTAATGAAAATCCTCAAAAAAACAAAACAAAACAAAAAAAACCCAAAAACAATCCCCCACACCACCTTCAGAACCTGTTAAAATAATACAAACACACAACACTATATCTTCAAATAATGAAATTTAACCCTTCTAATAGGCACAATTGTTCCAAACAGAAAATATTAGTGCACGTGGAGATTTACAAGCTTAACTTTTCTATTCTTGTAGACTGTAAAGTGTATGAGACTTCAGTTCTGAGTGCGGATCCTTGATTCATCTTATCAAATGTCCTTCGTGGTTCACTGTTGCAGTCATGACTGTAGGGTTCTTCCTGCCAGCAGCAGCCCCCGATTGGCCAGAGTCCCAAAGTCTGGATCGGGCATCAGCTGAGGTCACTTTTATCCTGACGTCAATGCGCCAGAAGGTATAAAGACCTCAGCTGACGATATTTCCCCAGTCTTTCTTGCCGCGCGGTGCCCTTTGCAGTTCACTGATGCTGGTCAGCCTGTTACTGTTTGTTTTTGGATTTAATCCCAGGATTTTTGTTTTATAAGATAAGTACCCTGTTGGGGAGGTCTTTTTCTTGCTCCAGTCAGATGTCAGAAAAAGTTAATAATTGTATTTCTTGTGGGAAGCAAATACCTCATAGGGATTTTCACTCTTACTGTATTCCCTGCCTGGGTCCTGGCCACAACGTTGCTAATTGTGCATTTTGTGCTAGATTTAATCAGCGTACTATTAGGCGTAGATATAACTTTGCCTTTTACTATTTTGGAAAAAGGTTTAATTATAACATGTCTTCGGATTCTTTTCCAGCTTCTGGGGTGTGTAAGAGGTGCAAGGATGCAGACAGGCCACCGAGGTCCACAGCAAAGGATGTTACTCAGTTATTGCCAGTTGCTGGTTCGTCGGTCGTCAGTGAGGCACCTTTGCAGCCCCTGTCGTCCGCCTCTTTTGAACCAATTGCCTGTACCAACTCTGGTGTGGAGCTGATGGGGTCTTCAGGATTGCCAGGGACTGGACCTTCGGATACTGCTCCCTCAGTTGGGTCCGGAGCCGGTAGGCAGGTACCGGCTTCTGAGGGAGTTCTCAGGTCTTCGCAGCTTCCTGTAAATGTGGATTCAGTTTTTCATTCAAAGACAAAGTCTAAAGCTCCAGCTAAAGTGAAATGGCAAGCACAGGCACCTTTTGATCAGGGTCCTAGGCCTCAGAAGCAGATGCTTAGGATGGCTGAAGATCTCTTAACTTTGATCAGGGGTTCACATCCCCCTCCTGACAAGAAGCCTAGATTACAGTCCGATTATGATTTTTCAGACCAAATTTCTGTTTCTTCTGCTTCTTCCCTTGAGCAGGATTATTCTTTTCCTCCTTATGAGGATTCTGATGCTGAAGATTCCTTTCCTTCAGCTTCTCCTCCTGAGGATTATTCTTTTGGTGAAACTTTGCATGATATAAGGGTGCATTTTCACTGGGAAGGGCAGGAATTCTCTGAATCCAAGAAAAGGCTTAGGGATTTTCTTCTTCTCCCACAGCATAGGCCTCTGGCTATTCCCCCTGTATTGGACATTGTAGATGATGTTTTTTCGGAAGCTTCTCTCTCTCCTGATTCTTTTCCCCCTGCTCCGGTCAAACCGGATAGGTATTATAGGATTCCAGATTCTCACAAGTTTCTTTTTAAGAATCTTTCACCTGATCCGGAAACAATTTCTCAGGGTCCTAAGGGTGTTAAAGCGGCCTCTGCTAAAAATCCTTTTCCCTCTGACCGAGAGTCCAGGGCTTTGGAGAGATGGGGTAAAAAAGTTTATACTTCTGATACATTGTCTATTAGGGCTTTGAACTGTCAATTTCATATACTGAAGTATTAGCAATACCTTTTGTCTGTATTTAAACAAAAGATGTCAGCTGTTTATATAGGTGTGGATGATCAGGAGTTACAGGATTTATTGCATGCTATTGAACAGGTGGGTAAACATACCCTGCATTGTGGTTTTGATTCTTTGGAAGCTTCTTGTAGGGCTGCAACAACTGGTGCAGTTATTAGAAGACATGCTTTGTTAAAGGAACAAAGCTTGCTGGATCAGGTTAAAGCCAAACTTCTGGATGCCCCTTTGCAGCACGATGTTCTGTTTGGGTCCAAAGCTGAAGAGGTATTAAAGAAAATGGAGGACAGAGCCAAATCTATGCAGATGGTTAAGGATTTTCTACAGGTGCAACCTCCTAGATTTAGCAGACACTGGCCAGCTAAACCTTGGTCCTTTCCGGGCTCGGACAGGTCTCAGAGAGGCAGATTCAGGCGTTCCAGAGGTATGGGACAGGCACAGACCCATTTTAGGAATAGGCAGTGGAGTGCCCCCTCTCCCAAGGGAGGTGAAGATAAGTCTCAACCCTACCTAAAACAGTGTTTATGATTCTCCCTTTCTGGTTTCAGAGGCTTCTCTCCTGGAAGCACCTTTGGGAGGAAGGATTTCTCTTTGTTATCAAAATTGGAGCCACATAACCTTGGACAAATGGGTTCTGGACATAGTCTCAAGAGGTTACAGATTTCATTTCCACACCTTGCCAGATCTGCCAAATAATCAGTGGGCAGAGGCGCAATGGCAGGTTCAGTCCCTCCTGGCTATGAGGACCATAGAATTGGTACCAAATTTAGAAATAGGGCAAGGTTTTTATTCCAGACTTTTCCTGGTTCCCAGGAAGGAAAATTTGTGGAGACCAATCCTGGACCTTCCTGTACTAAACACCTTCCTAGATATACCAAAATTCAAGATGCTCACTCTGCAGCAGCTGCTGCCTATGTTGGGCAAGAACGCTTGGATGGTGACTTTGGACTTAAAAGAAGCTTACCTGCATATTCCTATAAGGCAAGAGTGCAGAAGGTATCTGCGTTTCAAAGCGGGCTGGAAGCATTACCACTTCTCTGTGCTACCCTTTGGCTTATCTACTGCACCCAGGGTCTTTACAAAGTGCCTGGCACCAGTAATGGCATTTTGCAGACAGACGGGGATTCAAATATACCCTTATCTGGACGACTGTCTTATTCAAGCGGACGACAAAGACACTCTACTTCGGCCTCTAGCTTTTGTGCAGCATCTTCTTCAGTACCTCGGTTTCACAGTGAATCTAAAGAAATAAAATCTGGTACCCACACAACAGATTACTTTCCTGGGTGCTCTTCTGAGTACTACAACCCAGATGGCTTCCTTGACACCAGACAAAAAAGTGCAACTGGCTTCTTCTTTCCCACACCTGGCTTCAATGAAACAGCTGACTGCAAGAAAAATTCTGCAGGTTTTGGGTTACATGGCTTCCTGCATTCTACTAATACCATATGCAAGACTGCATATGAGGAAACTGCAGTGGTACCTCAAGAGTGTATGGTCTCAGCATTACCACAGTTTGGAAACAGTGATCATGATTTTGCCTTGTCTCCAGCAAGAGTTTCTTTGGTGGTCTGAAGCCTGTCTACAGAACAAGGGGAAGCCTTTTTGTCCTCCACCGACCAACCAAGTTCTGACAACGGATGCTTCAGATTATGCCTGGGGAGCCCACATGCATGGGAGATGTCTTCAGGGTGTTTGGACAAAGGAGCAAACACACTTGCACATAAATTTGAAGGAGATGCTAGCTGTACAGAATGCCTGATAGCCTTCAGGGACCTTCTTCTACCAGGACAATTGTTGATACAGACAGACAACACTACAGTAATGTGGTACATAAACAGGCAGGGGGGCTCTCACTCTTACCCCCTGTGCAGATTAGCCATGGCTCTATGGTACACTGCTCTGACCTGCAGTGTTGACTTACAAGCGCAATTTCTGCCAGGAAAAGACAACACTCTGGCAGACACATTGAGCAGACACATTTTGGATCCACACGAATGGATGTTGGATGTTCGGATAGTCAGGATGATTATAAAGGTGTGGGGATGTCCAGACATAGATCTCTTTGCATCCCCTCAGAATCATCAACTTCCGACATTCTGCACAAGGACCTACCACAAACTAGCATGGAAAGTGGATGCCCTCTCATTCAGTTGGAAACACCTGATTTTACTGGCTCCCAATTGGCCTCGGCAATTCTGGTATTCCACTCTGCTGAACCTGGCTCAGGAGCCTCCCTGGATTTTGCCTCAAATCCCTCATCTACTGTCTCAACGGGACGGCCGGATACTGCACAGTCATGTGAAAACTCTGAATCTAGCTGGCTGGTGGATCCAGGGTCTGTAAACACCTCTACCCTTTCCAAACAGGTTATGGATGTAATCCTTGAAGCTAGACGGCCCAGCACTAGAAAACCTTATGCGGGTAAATGGAAAAGATTTTGCTCTTGGAATCAAGTCCAGGGTGGTGATTCTGCTGTTCCGAACATTCCTCTGATTTTACAGTATCTGACAGAGTTGTTACATACGGGCCTATCTTTTTCGTCTGTTAAGCTTCATGCTTCTGCTATTTCTGCACATTACAATACGGATCCTCCAATTTTTTCGCATCCATTACTTAAACAATTTCTTAGAGGGGCTAAGAATATTCGGCCCCTATGAGGGCTCCTGTTCCCACTTGGGATCTTAACTATGCTTTGGAGAAATTGACCTTGTCTCTTTTTGAACCTGCAGCTTCCACGGATTTGAAATTTTTGTCTTGGAAAGCTGCTTTTCTTTTAGCTATTACCTCTGCTAGAAGAATTTCGGAACTGCAAGCACTCATGGCTGTGGAACCCTTCCTTATTTTTCATCAGGACAGGGTATCTCTATGGACTAATCCCACCTTTATGCCCAAGGTGGTTTCGGCAGTGGCCTTGAATCAGTCTATTCATTTGCCTACCTTTTATCCTAATCCTCAAAGTGAGGAAGAAAATATTTTGCACTCTTTAGACGTGCACAGGCAGCTTTGTTTATACCTGGACAGGACCAAGATATTCTGGAAATCTGATCAGTTGTTTGTCGCTTATGCTCCTACTGTTCAAGGGAAAGCAATCACTAAGCAAACTATTTCCAAGTGGATTGTTCATTGCATCAAGTTCTGTTACTCTTATCATGGTAATCCAGTTCCTGTTAATATTAGGACTCATTCTACCCGGGCTACTGCTACTTCAGCAGCTTTTCTTTGTGGGGTTTCTACCAAGGATATTTTGGAGGCTGCTACTTGGAGTTCTGTACATACTTTTTCTAAGCATTACAACCTCCCTCTCTATTCTAAATCCAGGGCCGGTTTTGCTTCTGCGGTTTTGCAAGGTTTTGTGACCCCTCCCTCTGTTTCTCCTCCAGCCACCCTTTCTTAGCTTTGGGACTCAACCCTACAGTCATGACTGCAACAGTGAAAGACGAAGGACATAGTACAGTTGTGTACTCTTACCATAAATGTAGATGTTCGAGTGTGTTCACTGTTGCAGACTGGGTTACCCTCCCTCCTACCCCCTCTTTTGTTTTTTCTTTGAGTATTATCTGTTATGAGGTATTTTGGCTGATGAGGTTTTGGGCATGGTTTCTTTTTTAGCCTTTTCTTTCTGGGCACCTGACATCTGGGGCAAGAAAAACTGGGGAAATGGCATCAGCTGAGGTCTTTATACCTTCTGGCGCATTGACGTGAGGATAAAAGCGACCTCAGCTGACGCCCGATCCAGACTTTGGGACTCTGGCCGATCAGGGGCTGCTGCTGGCAGGAAGAACCCTACAGTCATGACTGCAACAGTGAACACACTCGAACATCTACATTTATGGTAAGAGTACACAACTGTACTTTGCTGTTCTCTGAAGAGAATCAGTAACAATGCAGCTGTATGTGTGTGCAATGTGATTCAATTTCCACCATCTGCTGCAACATTTACAGTTACACCAATTTAAAGTTTACATATAATGAAACAGTCTTAGACACCATCATAAATATATATAAAAAAATCATTTTACAAACTATGTCTCAGCATTACCCATTCTTCCCAAAGCACATTAATTAGATGGCATTTATGACTTGCACTTAATTTACCCACTTCCTTGTGATTCTTCTTTCATAAGCTTACTTCATAGCTTGTTAATTATTCTCACTTGTTATCTTTTTTTAAGCATTTCCTGGTCCTCTGCATAACCAACCATATGTATAAAAGTACATATTGCATATTCTTCTTCAATACAAACCATCAAGATTATCAAGTCTTACAAAGATTCTGAGTAATCTTTCAACATAAACAAAATCTGCTGGGTATTCATAAAGAATTCTATTACTTGTTAGTTAGTGTAGTGAGTTAATGCTATTTCATATGCCAAGGGTTTGAAGCATTTTACCCCACTTTGCTACTGCTTATATTTTAACTTTTATTTTATAAGTAATGTTATCCTTGGTGTGAAGTAGTGGCACAGAGGACTAAAATCCTCTGTGGGAGGCAGGAAGGTGAAGAGTTTGAATCTATTTTAATTTCTTTAAAGCATGCTATTGTTAGTATCGCTGGTGCCTAGTATTCCCCACCTCTCACCCACATCTTTCTTCTTTTTAAGTGCCTTTCACGCACAATATGCAGAGTAGCCCTGGTATCTAGTGCTTCCCCATCCCACCTAATTAGACACTATACTGAAGTTATATCCCTGGTGCATCATTGTGCCCCAACAGTATTATCTTTCTTCTTCTTTTTTTTTAAGTGCCCTTATGGAATGTTGATAATGTATGCTCCCTGGTATCTAGTGATCCCCCATCCCCACTATTTGTAAGTGCTGTTAAGATATGTAATATAAAAGTTATCCCTGGTATCTACTGTTTCCCTCCAACCCATGTTATGTGTAAGTGCCATTTAGATACAATTATATAAGGTTATCTCTGGCAGCTAGCATTTCTGCCAACCCACATAGTTAGAGTTATCCCTTGCGGCTAGCAGTCCCCCCTTGACCCATGTAATTAGACTTATGCCTTATCCCTAGCATTCTACCTGAACCATGTAATTAGAGTTATCTCTGCTGACTAGTTTCTTCCCAATCCAATGTTGCAGGCTTTGCTTGTTAGTCTATAGGTGTGTGGAAGTACCACAGTTACCCCCAACTGACGGTCTCACCCACCAAATCATCCACCCACACATTCATTCTATGTACACACACACACACACACACACACACACACACACACACACACACACACACACACACAGCTCCCCCCCAATTTCTCACACACATACACACCCTCCTAAACTAGCCCCTCACCAATCCAGTTACTGCTACGTCCCATACAGACACACACACTCAGACTCACACATGCACTCATGTACCATCTTCTGCAGGTATAATGTCTGCAGCAGGCAGAGAATGACTTTCATCTCCTTATCAGATTAGCTGGGGACATGATTGCAGGCTTGAACAGAAGCCATCCTTGCAAACTCCCTGAATAAGAATAAAGTATGAAAGTCTGATGTAGGGAATAAGAGGATATGAATCACACTCTCTGAGATGTGGCATCACTATGACCACTCCAAAGGTTTTGTGTAATAAAAGGACTGCAGTACTCACATACAATTCCATTACTTGACTGTGCACAGGAATGAACAATATCCTACAGTGTTATAGCAGGACACACTGCCAATCCTTTTTTGGCAGGGGAGTTCTGTTTATATACCTAAATCTCTCGTTATATATATATATATATATATATATATATATATATATATATATATATATATATACACACACACACACACACACACACACACACACACACACACACACACACACACACACTACTTAACTGTTACTGTAGCAGTTATAGGTAGATTTGATAAACAGATACTCTAAGTGCATTTTTTAAGCTTTTAATAGTTTCTAAGTTTTTGAAGTCTGTAGGCAAGTGGTTCCAGGGGGTTCCATCTAGAGAAGCCTCTAGCAATTTTAAATGGAGGGTGTACTAGAGTGAAACTGTTGTGCTGTGTACTTCTGAGTACATAATGGCTGTCTTGTAAAGGTAGTGTCACTCAAAGAATGGACTGTGTATTAGCACCTTGTAAATTAGATTACTTAGAAGAAAAGTGGCTATATGAGGCACTGAAAGCAATTTGGAGTTTTTTAGCAAATTGCAATGGTGTATCTGGAGAGTCTGCTAATAGAATGACTCAGCACGTGGGGAGTAAATGAGGGTGCCTGTGGCTACAAAATGCATGGACCTCATGTATTAACTACCACAGGAAAGCATTGCTAGAACTAGCAGTAGTCTCGAGTATTAACTACCACAGGAAAGCATTGCTAGAACTAGCAGTAGTCTCGAGTATTAACTACCACAGGAAAGCATTGCTAGAACTAGCAGTAGTCTCAAGTATTAACTACCACAGGAAAGCATTGCTAGAACTAGCAGTAGTCTCGAGTATTAACTACCACAGGAAAGCATTGCTAGAACTAGCAGTAGTCCTGTGTATTAACTACCACAAGAAAACATTGCTAGAACTAGCAGTAGTCTCGAGTATTAACTACCACAGGAAAGCATTGCTAGAACTAGCAGTAGTCTCGAGTATTAACTACCACAGGAAAGCATTGCTAGAACTAGCAGTAGTCTCGAGTATTAACTTCCACAGGAAAGCATTGCTAGAACTAGCAGTAGTCTCGAGTATTAACTACCACAGGAAAGCATTGCTAGAACTAGCAGTAGTCTCGAGTATTAACTACCACAGGAAAGCATTGCTAGAACTAGCAGTAGTCTCGAGTATTAACTACCACAGGAAAGCATTGCTAGAACTAGCAGTAGTCCTGTGTATTAACTACCACAAGAAAACATTGCTAGAACTAGCAGTAGTCTCGAGTATTAACTACCACAGGAAAGCATTGCTAGAACTAGCAGTAGTCTCGAGTATTAACTACCACAGGAAAGCATTGCTAGAACTAGCAGTAGTCTCGAGTATTAACTACCACAGGAAAGCATTGCTAGAACTAGCAGTAGTCTCGAGTATTAACTACCACAGGAAAGCATTGCTAGAACTAGCAGTAGTCTCGAGTATTAACTACCACAGGAAAGCATTGCTAGAACTATCAGTAGTCTAGAGTATTAACTACCACAGGAAAGCATTGCTAGAACTATCAGTAGTCTAGAGTATTAACTACCACAGGAAAGCATTGCTAGAACTAGCAGTAGTCTCGAGTATTAGCTACCGCAAGAAAGCATTGTTAGCACTAGTGGTATTTAATGATTCACTCACATGAAAATTAGCAAATAATAAGATCTTTCCTAAATGTGGCTAACATGTCTCAGAATCACGAATCGCTGCATCACAGTATAATTGAAACAGATGCTTTTTACTGCTGCTGTTACAACCAGCACTGGAGTGTTTTTCTTTTTTCCCTAAATCCTCAGTATTGTCGAGTTTTGAACTTTTTTCAAATGAGTTGGTATACAGTGACTACACTCAGTATGGTTAAGAGAATTTTTTCCTACTGGTAGTCATGCTTGAAAGAGGTCATTCTGATTATCATAGACGATATTAAGGAAGTCGCAAAGTACAATCAAGAAATTCAGTGTTATGAAACAGAAGTATAGAAACAGCTTGACACTCTTGTTTAGAGACTGTTTAAAATGTGGACTAACATACATGTACAACACTATGAATGTCTGTAGTTATTACTTTGAAAGTTTAAGCTGTAGTGCTTAAGAAGCCCATATATTGTTCACAGTTTGTTTATAGAGATAAAAAAGTGTAAGTGCACTCTGTGACAAACACTGCTATGAAATTTTGAATTTTTTTAAATCGTGATGTGGATTTTAAAATGCAGACAATTAATTGAAGGCTGCTAGTTAAAATCATTGTGTCCTGCTGCAGCGTGAATCTCAGTTTACAACCATTATATTGAAATAGACTCAGTTGTGCATTTTTCAGTTTTAATGATGGCATATGGCCTTTAGGCATACTGTTGTAAAATAAACCCATAGATGTGAACATTACAGACTTGGTAATTGTGTGCTAAAGGGAGTGGACTAAGGAATATTACTGCCTATGCTCAGATGCACTGATTGTGAACCACTGTGTAATCCGGTATTCCAAAACACCCAACTGAATCAACTGAATAAAATCTTTTGTCTCCATCTTAAAGGTATCTTGCCTGCTTTATAGGAGTCAGAAAATTATATTCCCCTTTATAACTTTCAAGTTTTATAGTTGCACTTTATTGTTACATTGTTTTACTTCATTAAAGTGATTTTATGACTGACTTGACGATCTTTGGTACAATATACTACATGCACTTTTCAATCCATGATTTTATTACATCAATTCACATTTTCGCATTTTAATGTTTTCCTGATACTGTTTGCTGTATTTTCCTGAATTTCTACTGTAATAATGACCATCCAATTTAACCCCCTACTGCACTAATCGAGAATCATCACCCCATATTTTATTATGCTGTTTTACAGCCAATGGAAAATTTTCATCTCATTTTATTGGGATAGTCTCTTACATTTACTTTAGTATTTTAAAAGGTACTTTACTTAGTTCTGCTAAATACAATTTGAAAATTTGTTTTAGATTTGTGTTTTCTTATTGCACACTGCTAGTGCAGTCTGGTTCAATTACAGACAGCGTGACAGCTAAGACTAATGAGCTGTGGTCATCAGTCGGGCACCCAAGTGTATTAATTGCAAATGTTAACATAAACGCTACATATGTGTTTATTTATGTGCCTTCCATACAAATGAGTTTAATGGGTTTGTTCAGAGTGTAGGCATGCAAAACATGTATAATGGATACTGGAAAATAATTACATAGGTGAAGACTCTCCCTCTACAATTCCATGAATGACAGTAGGCAAAGCAGTATTAGCTCTAGCTAATTCACTGAATTTATTGTTTTTACTCATTTTTTTCTAAAGTCATGGTTTGCAAAAGCTTTAAAGTAGTGGGTGGTATCAGGCTTATACTCCCCCTGCTGGTAAAGCAAAATAATGCAGCTGAAAACTAAAAAACAAAAGTCAAATTATATATGAATGTTTCTGTTGTTGGTGAGATGCGACTCTCGACAGCAAAACTAGACAGTAAACTATGATCAGTAATACTGGAGATATAAGTGTTAACAGCCAGTAGGGGTTGGTGACTACTGGGATGTAAAGGCAAACACATTATTACTAAAGTAATATTATTCTTCCTCTATACAACTGGTGAGACCACATAGAGAGCGTTAGTTATAGTTATGGAGTCAGCAACCTCTCTGCAAAGGTATAGCCCAAATAAGGTGATCCCAAAGAGGCAAGATAATGCAAAGCTTCCACCAGAAATATGAATGGAGGCAAGAAAGGAAGAAAGAAGCTATACGAGTTTATTGAATATACACGAAGAATATATGGAAAAAGGAACAGAGCAGTTAAAGGCAAGAAGACACCACTATTCCTAAGCAGAAATGCACAAAAGACAAGGAATATTGGATAATGGCTGCTATGTAATACTAAGAAATACTCTTCAAAGAAAGATTTACAAATGTTAGAAGTATCTTCCTGAAGAAGACCGTGACAAATTGAGAAATAAGAAGAAAATATGCACTGCAAATAATTCTAGGTTTGGAATAGTTTTTTAACAGAAAGTAGGATATTAGTTAAATGAAAACCACAACTTTTCGATTAGGTAGACAATGGGAAGAAAAATGATACACAACTGGTCATTACCTCAAGATCCACTGCATAATTCTGTGTTCCCTCGAGCATTTGTGAAAACTGTAATAAATGACTACGCAGTTAGGGTATACAGTTCAAAGTCAAAGATGTTCATGTTTTTTAAACTTATGGTCTTCTATCTGCATTCAGATAATTAGTTCAATACAGAACACCTAACACTCATGCACTGTTGAGGTACAACTTATGTTATTAGGGTGAATAAAACCAGACCT